>NW_009645946.1:0-2864 GCF_000690535.1 Cariama cristata
CTAGATGTCATTATATTTTAGCAAGTTAATTTTTTTCCTGAGGGGTTATTTAGCTGCGGAGTTTGATCCGGTGCCTGCCGAAGGACCCAGGTGTTTTGGTCACTGCGATAGGTCTCGAGACAATTTTAATCATCAGCCTATGTGGATCAGGGATTTACCCCAGGACTGTCTATTTATCAGTCTATACCTTTTGTGTGGCAAGAAACTAAATTAAGAATTGCTTATTGTGGTAACCTCACCTTGAAAAAATGTGGTGGGAATAGTGGCCAAGAGATGATGAGAACAAGGAGGAATGTGCAGAGGCTGAAAAGATTGATCCATCGGTGAGCGGAGAGAAACGTGGATGTCCTTTTCTGCCTGTTTGAAGGTAAGAGGCCAGCTGATGTCAATGAAAAGCACGCCCTGAAAACTGAGGAAAATACCTTGTATTTGGAAATTTCATGCCATAATATTGAATTCTTTAAGCCATGTCTGAAGCATCAGGTGTCAGCCGCTTCCCAGGGAGGAGAAGTCTCCTCGCCACTCAAGGTGCCTGTACCTGCATGTCAAAATCTTACCACACAGAAGGTGATTTACTGCCAGACGGCAGGGTCTGCAGTCCCCCTTTGACTGCCTGGCAGAGCCCCGGGGTGCAGGAGCACCCCGACAGCTACGCAGCCTGACCCAGGCCCCTGGCAGCCCCAACGGCTGCTCTGGATCCAGCTTGCTTTTGCTAAATGCATTTTCTTCGACAATCCTCTGTCGTTTCATGAATTTCCTCGGAGCATCTGTGCCTGCTGCATTTGCGGTGTGAGGCGAGGGGAGGATGCTCAGAGCTTCTGGGAGGAATTCAGGGAGCCTTATGGAAAAATGTAGCTTTGGTAATGAAGTGTAGATTTCTTTGTGGGTTTAACGGGAGTGCAGCTGGTGCTGCTTGGATGAGGCATTTTTGAGAAAATGACTAATTAATCATTGCTAGTTATATCCAGACCGTCTACATTTCGGCTTGCTGTACTACAGTATAACTCTGATAAAGTAGAGATGTTAAGGGCAGTTCAAACTGTTTGCACTATAAGCTAGGACTTCTGGTGCTTTTATGCCTCAGAACACCACTTTTGCCTCTAGTACTACCTGAATAAAACCTACACAGCCAAACCCATTCTGCTGTGAACTCTTTAGTGATGCTGGGCCAGCATCATAGTTCCCAGTGCAGCCTCAGTTCTCCCTCTTTCGGCACCGGCTGCGGTCATTATCTGATTGACTTACTGCACCTCAAGGCTCGGCAGAGCCCTCTGCACTGCTTGCCAGACCCCTGCACCTCCCCAGGCCCCCACCACCTCTCGCCACAGTGAGTACCTGCATCTGATGTCTTCCCCCCATGTCCCTTCCACGAAAATCTCATCCAGTCTCCATCTTTCTTCCCAGCTCCCATTCCCAGTTTTGTTACCCAGCTCCCTGTCCCAGTTTCCCTCTCCCTTCTCGGTCTCCAATGTTTCTTCACCAGGTTTTTCTCTTAATCTGCTTTGCATGCCCACCCCTTGCCCACTCTGAATTCAAATCATCCTTTTTCTAGGCTTCCTGAGCACAGGCAAGGTTGTTGAAATTGTTGAGCGTGGTCTTCCAGTGCCGGAGCTCTCTCATTCTTATTATCTACCTAGAGAACAGGATTTGAAGTGTGAGGCCCTGGAGGGGATGGAAATGCCTACTTTAGTCTAAAGCAAGAGGGTAGAAAAATGTGGAGGAAGACCCAAAAGCCCAAGAGCAAAGAAAGTTTCTAACATTTTTAGAAAATGAACAGGCTGCTAGTGATTCGTAACTGTATTTAAAAGAGGAGTAATATTCCTGATGTTCCTAGAATGGCTTTCCATCAAGAATCTCAAAATATGCCCATCATTAACTAAGCCTAACAAACAGAGCTGCTGCAAGGAAAGCACAGGCTCCAGCCAGCCAGCAGATCACAAGCTGCAGGGGTAGATGCAGAACGCAAAGTTCTCATTTCACAGGGTACTCTGAAGGCCCAGCTTAGAAAAAATATGGTACAATATTTGGTATTTTTATTCATGTGAAAGAAGCATAGAAAATTACCTGCAGTGTTTACCTGGGTATCATTTTGCATGCTCCCTTAGTGTGAAAATAATGGGTGCATATCTTTAAGTTAAATTATGTATTTGTGCATGCAAATTAGGTTTCTTACACGTAGGCAGAAGTCTCCTCAGATGTTGTATGTGCAATTTAAGAAGCAGCTTTGAACATTTGGCCCTGTGTTTGCCCGAAGGAAAGAAATCCAGTACCTTACGATTACATTCTTCTGTGCCCAGCCTTAGCAGTTCACAGAGCATGTTGGGTCACTGACTCTGCTAAGCATTTAAATTAACTTTTCTTAACAATTACAGTAATTAAGTCTCTCCTAAATTACAAATTAAGATCATCTGGATGCCTTATAGAAGCAAAGCTGGTATTAGCACAGGGGAGGAAACAAAAAGTTTACCAAGTCTTCAATTATTCATCATTTTACAGCCAAGTTTGTGTTTTGCAGACCAGGCTGTGCTGTTGCTGCGGGTGTGTAGGGTGAGGTGTCCCTGCTGTACGTCCTGGCCAGCGTCTCCGTTCCTGCTGCCCTCCCTGCTCTTTGTGTAGCCTCTTCGGCTGTCTGTAAGGTCCTTGTTAGGTACACCAAGGTGCTGGTGTGAGTTTGCGCTGGCTTAAGCCTCCTGTATCCGTACAACTTGTTGATGCCCTCTGCCTCCCTGTCTCTTTGAGCACTTGGCTGACTGGCGAGCAGCTGGCTTATTCCAGATGTAAGTAAGTCATGGCATGAACCAGTATATAAAACGTTAAGATAATGGGGAAATTTGGGATCAAATACAAGCTTGAACCTCAAGTGA
>NW_009645947.1:0-2738 GCF_000690535.1 Cariama cristata
GACACAATTATAGCCATGATGCAAGAGCTGCTTCTTTAGGGACTTGCCTCTCCTTTCCCACCAATGCCCTTTGTGACAGTGCTTTTGTACAAGTCATCAAAGCAACTGTCTCTGGGTGACACACTCACCAGTGTGGCCAGGAGCCATCAGCCTGCTCATGCCTCTTCATACCGGCCGCCTTCTCTCTTTCCTGTGCCTGGCTTTGCTGGCTGCATCCCTTCATTCTGATGACACTTCCTCAAGCTTCAGCGGTGGAGGCAATGTGAGGCAAAGGATGATGCAGTGTCTGTAAAGCAGAATTCCAGAGAGTCTCAAAAGTTTACGCTTGTACAAGCCATTACAGCTAATAGGGATGCTCATGGGTGTTGTGTGCCATCTAGACTCTACCTAGCCCCACCGGAAGCTTTGGAGATGCCTTCAGGTGGGGTTAGCGATTCTTGAGCCACCCAGGAGAGGCAGTCAGCTCGTAGGTGGGTTTGGGCAGGCAAGGCTCACCACAAGAGACTCTGGCTGTGGTGGCAGACCAATGCATGCTGTCAGGCAAGGAGAAATACTGCAGGGGATGAGGAGGGATGAACAAAGTTGGGCGTGTGCTAGGGAGTCATGGGGAAAAGTTGTGCAGTGTCATGAGAAGGGAGGACTAGTCTGGCATCTCTGCAAGGTGTTGGGTGGCTTTCCTAAGATCCGTGTGACTGAAAATTCAGGTCTGCTCCTAAAGAACCGTCTCCCATGGCTGTCTTCAGACAGCACTGACAGAGGTTCTGCTCGCCAATGCTCGCTAGTGACACTGGAAGCAGGCTGGACTTCCCTGTGAGAGCTGGTGTGCTGGTGGGGCTGCACTTGGGAGCCGGGTAAGGTGAGAGCCCTTTGGATATTGCTGTCATAGGCGTACAGCCATGGAGCTGTCGGTTGCAACTTCCCAGCAGTGTCAGCCTCTCTTTGGAGACAAAGCCTCTGGCACTGCCTTCTGCAAGCTTAGACCAAGCAGACAGTGTCAGTCTTTATTCATCACCCCAAGGAGCTCCACTGGCAAGCTCTCCCTTGAAAACACTGTAAGCCAATCAAGGTGGAAAGCAGTCAGGGGCTACCTGCCTTAGGCTTGGGCACACTCATTTTCTGCGCAGCCTGTGTCCCCTCAGGCCACAACACAAGCCCCACTCCCATCCTTGCGGCCCTGCTAAGCTCAATGCTCCATGGAGGAGCCACCTCTACTTTGGAGTACTGGCACTACTGAATAGAGTAGACAGAGGTGGAGAGCTGTGGACTGTCACAAACTTTCAACATCAATACGTACCCTGGCCTCTGCTCCTGAGTCTACTTCTGGTTTCCTCCTAGCACCAGCCGCACTTCACTCCTCAGTTGCTGCTAACGTGTTTCTCATCCACTCCACATTGGTCTGCATCAAGGGCTCCTGCAGCCTGGAGTCAGCTGGGGTGACCATCAGTGAACACTTCAGACAGGGGTAGAGCTGCAACATGGGTACAATTGTGTAAGTTGATATTGCTGAGATGATTTCCAAATTAACTTACTAGCTCTCAGTTACCGCTGAGTTGTGTTTGATGCACTGTATACGCAGCCCTGTGGTCTTTGAGGTTTCTGAGAAAATCCTTCAAGGCCGTGTGGTCTCCCTGAGAATAAGGGACAGAAGTTGGTTGGAAGCCGAGAGATGCTGCTTCTATGAAAACATCAGCTTAGGCAGACATCTGTGGGTTTGTCTTTAACATACCTTGGCACTGTCCGTGTGTCTTTCACCCAAGCTACAGGCAAGGCTTAATGCGTTAGGATAATCCAGCTGAGATGGTTGATAGAATACACGAGACTTTGCAGTTGTACATGCCTGTTGTGCCTCTGCTGTTCAGATCAGAGTCTGAATGACGGAAAAAGTGTTTGACAATTTCCCCCTTCCCTTCTCCCTTCATCCCCTTCCCTTCTTCCCAAAACTACATTGTCTCTTTAGCCTATTGGTAGGCCAAAAGTGAGGTCCAGGTATGTGAGGAAGGAATGGAGGGGTATACCCATCAGTTTTCTTCCTCTCTCTTGCCTGAGTCAATGCCGCATGCAGCCTGTTGTGTGAGAGATGACAAGGCTGACCTTTGAGGTGATGTGTTGAGGAGGTGTGTTGGTGCGACGCGGTGTGTGAGGAATGGGCCCTAAGGGGCTGTCCTTCCAGTACATGGCCCCAGGCAGGGCTCAGCGTTTTGTCCACTGCAGAGAAACTAGGAGCAGGTGGTGGCAGCAGCTGAGGGGATCTAGCATAAGAGAGATGGCAGAACTTAGGGGCACTAGCAAAGTGTCATAACAGTGCTCTCTGTGCCGGAAATCATCTCTGCCAAGGAACTGTCGGTCCTTCATGGTGCCGTGCAGTGTAACTTCTGATAACTTACTTGGAGACTGATGTTTAGGGTTTGTGACTGCCAGGATCACCAATAAAAGCAGGGAAAGGAAAAAGAAAGGGATCACCCTCTCTTGCCTCTCACATGGGAAGTAAGCTGTGCTGAAAGGACAACGGGAGAAGTATTAAGAGTAGATGATGGCAGGAGCAGGGCAAGGAGCTGCTGGAGAAGGGAGAGAGCACAGGTTGGGCTATCAGTATTCTCCATAGGAATGGTCAGTCTCTAAGTTTGTGGGTCATCAATCAAGAGTTTGCACTACCTTCTCCCTTCCCCCAGCCAGGAAAGTAAGAAAACTTGTTCGGCAATGCAATATCTCAAGATTGGTCAGATGAAAAAAAAAAAAAA
>NW_009645948.1:0-2969 GCF_000690535.1 Cariama cristata
TTTTTTTTTTTTAAATTTGCTTTTGTTTACATTTTAAGCATCTTCTGTTTCTATTAAAATGATATCATTCTGTCACTAAAATTCTAAAATTATTATTCTACCACTCTAAACCATAAGTGGGAGGAAATGTCTATGCTGAATGTGATTTATGGGGAAGAAAATCACAGGCAAATCTAAACGTCTGGTGGGACTCCACCGAGTTAAAGTTGTATGGCAAGAGATCAGAAATGGAAAGCGCAGCAAGGCAAGCAAGTAAGAGTGCAACGATTGAAATACTGCTTTGACTCTAAAATATCACCTCCCGTCCTGATTTTTGGGTTCTCCGGTAGGCTGGGATATAAGCCACAGCGGATGGAGGGGAGGAGTGGGGCAGGACGATGACGGCAGGCACGGCAGGGCGTGGTGGGTACCACAGGAAATCTGCAGGAGGAAGGGATGCCGTGACACACACAACTTCTGTGGTTAGAGTCTAATTTTGGGGCCTATTGAAACTGCATGAGGGAAGATGGGAGCCCTGAGAGTAAAAAAAGTGAAAAGAGTGAACCACCCTGTAAAAATAAATCGCTTCAAGCTGTAAACTATACCCAAGGACCCCTTTCTGATGGGTGGGGAGCAGGGATGACATGAAAATTAACCTCAGAGATGCTTATTTGAATCCCTGGTCAGACTACGGCACAAAGCTACCAGACCTCCATTTTCTTTTTCGTTCAAACAAATAGTTTTTAGCATATATATGTTTTTTCTGGCTTCATTTCAACTCAGTGCCTAAAAATTAAAAGTTACACTCTGTGCTCATGCGAACACAGCAAGACTAAATGCTCAGTTTTCGTCCTTGCAGGCCTTGCGCCAGGAGGAGAAATCCAGCCCGGTGGGGAGGGCTGGGCTGGGGTCTGCACAGCATTTTTGGGGTGAGGACTGCAGCCCTCCTAAGGCGGATGATACTCTGGCCGGGGCACAGAAGAGGCAGTGCCCTCACAGCACGCGTGGCCGCTCAGCAACGCGGAGGCACGTCTACTTCGCCAATTAAAATGCAGCCTCAACATACGGCTCCAGCACAGTTTCTTCTGGGAAGGATAGGTAATATTTATTAGAGTAGCTACTCACCAGCACTTTGCATACACAGGACGATGATATCTATGGGCGCCTGTGACCTCACGTCTGATGCGTTACGCTCAGACGCGCTTTACTGTTGCTGCTACGTATCATCGTTCAGTGAAGAATCAGTTCAGATACAAGCTCAACATCTGCTTCCCTAAATCCCCATATCTTAAGACTATAAAGCTCTGCTTATTTCACACTCTCTTGCAAACATATACTTTTGAAAGTGTTGGAAAGTAAACTTGGTATTAATTATGAATCCATGGTGGGTAAACTCAAGTGGCTCACTAAACCGAAGGGATTTAAAAATTGAGCTTTCTAATAATATTAGGATAAACTGGATGGAAGAGGAGTGGACATAAAGGATATTTCTCCCGTTACATAGATAGCAGCAGAGTGAACTAAAAGATTTCTAATGATCCCAGACGGCGGACCTCAACTACCTTCGCCAGATGTTCGACCTCATCATCCAACTTCAAAGTCATATTATAGCGATGAACCTCAGTTGTTCAATCTAATTAAAAACAAATAATGTAATTTGCTAACAAAACAGATGTTACCCCATCTTTCTTTAATGGTGACTCTTAATAGTTGCTTGCTTGCAAAAATTCAAGACATAAGCTGAAAACCTGGGCATGCAGTAAAAACATTTCCCCGTATGTATTTTTATTTTTGTTTTACAATTAGGAATCCTAGGAGTCAGAACAAGCGACCGATGCATCCAGGTTTGCAGACTCTGTGAGATTTACTATAGCAACTTAAGGGACTAGTCCACGGGTAGCCATGGGCTATTCTCTTGGAGAACTCACGGAGCCCAGGCAACCAGAGAAGAGCAAAGATCATCCTGAGCTTCAAAAATGGGAGAAAAGCAGAGCCCGGCAACTATGGACTAGGTATGCTAACCTTAAGTACCCAGAAAGATACACACACACACACATATATATATATAGCACACAATACACTTCTAAGCAGCTGGGGGATTACAAGGTCTTAAGAAACCAACGAAGATTTGTCAAGAATAAACAAATCATGTCAAACTCGTCTAATTTATTTCTGTGACAGGATAATCTAAAAAGTAGTAGACGCGATTTATCTTGTCTTTAGTAAGACTTCTGGTGCTGTCCCACATGGCATTCTTAGGAGCTAACTGGGGAAATACAGACTATCATGAAACCATTGTAATGTGAAAGCAGAGTGCGCTGACAAATCTTGCGTACCGAGTACTCTTCATTTATCAGAGGTTCTCCGGCCATCTGAAAAGCAGGACAAAGAAGCCAAGAGAAAGCTGTCCTTCGTGTTTCGTGCTGTTCACCGTTTGCGTTAGTAACCTGGATGATGCACATGTGCATGCTTATATGTGTGAATACATTAAGGATGAGTGATGTATTTCTAGGAGAAATATTTTTAAATTAGGAAAGTAAAATTCATTAAGAAATACAGAAAGAATTGGACTGAGGACTGAAAAAGGAACCGAGTGCGCATACACAAATGGGAATTACTGACCAGGCAGTGATAGTTTGGAAAGGATCTGAGGAATTATAGTGGCTCAGAAAATGAAGGGAAGTCAGTAGTATGGGTATTTGTCTGAATTAACAGGAGTGCTATATGTGAGACAGGAGAAGCAATTGTCAGGTTCCACTTGGCACTCCTGAGGCTTTTACTGGTATAGATATCTAGGTCTGAGCAACATCCTTAAGAAGGAACGCAAAGTGCAAAAACGTCTCTTGGACATTACTTAAAAAAACCAAACACCACAAACCAAGAAAAAAAACAAAAAGCCATATGCAAAGTTGTGGAACTGATTATCAGCAATTTGCCCCTCCAGATTTGATCTGAGACATGGTGGTGGGCTGCAAGGCATTTGCTTGTTC
>NW_009645949.1:0-2952 GCF_000690535.1 Cariama cristata
GCAGGACTTGCCTTTCATGAACCCATGAAGTTCATGAAGAAGTGAGATGAGAAGTGCTCAGTAGAGAAAGATGGGAGCTCTATATCTATTTGTCTTCGTGACTTGACCAAATTTGTCTTCATTAATTACCATGTCCAAAGAATTGAACTGAAGTGATGGTGTTCTTGGTGACATCATCAGATAACACAAGGTCTATATAGCACAATTCTGCTCTTTTAAAAGGGAAGAAATCATATTCCATCCCCCAGACCAATCCAAGCCAGTGTGACTGGTGTGTTTACCTCTGAACGGAGCAGACAATCTGCCTGTGTATTGATTTTGTGCACATTAATAGCTCCTAATAGCCCAGGCCATTTCCTGAGTAGCAATTTGCATACTCATAGGAGAATAATTTCCTTGTTTATTAATAGAAAAAATCACCCTTTACAGTATGTTTTGATGCTGACCAGAAAATGACCATTTCAAGCCACTTTGTAATAGTCAAACATGCATCATGTAAGCACAAGCTCTATTACTCTTGCAGTCAACAAGGAGTGGACTGTGAGTCCAGCCTGGTGTCCTTAGGGTCAGCAAGTTCAGCCAGTCCTGTGGGAGAAACAAATGCTCATATAAGACTTGTTTTGCTATGATCATTTAATCTTTCTCTCTAGGCATGCAATTGTGAGGATGAAGAACAGCAGGACCCCTTCCCCAGTGGTTTGTAGGAAGCAGCTTGTGGATAGTGAGAATCCAAACTTAAGTGCTCAGTAGAGAAAAATATGCCTTTACATTTACACCTGTATGTTTTTGGGGAACTGGAAGTGCCTGTGGAGGCTCAATGTGTACATATCTTTGTCAAAGAGGGGCTGAAGGTAGCATAGGAACATCCCTGGGCTGGCAGAGGTTTAGTAAAGATCTGAGGAAGGTGTTAAGGAGTGCTTGTGTTTCAGGAAGTCAGCTCTTTTCCTAAACTGCTTCATGATAAAGGAATGTGTTGTTGTAGCTTCCAAATCAACCAGGTACTGGTTACCTCCTGCAGCTGCTCGCTTTCTGTCTTCCGATTACTCTATACACTCAATAGAGTCCTTCTGTTGCTTTATATGTCCGTATGTGAAACAAACCTGGGCATCACATAAGGAGGGAAGAAAGCACTTAGGACTTTCATCCATAACATACACTCTTGACAGTGACCAAGCTGGGAGCACTGCAATTCCAAATTGGAGGCATCGCCAAGTGGCAAAGGTGCAAATACACTGCAGTGTCTTTAGTGTGGGGCCCAACTCCTGTGAAGACCTGCTTGGTACCGTGTAGTCCTGCTGTGATTCAACCTCTGTACCTCCCTCTGGAGTTGCTTCTGGTGTGTTGCCTGGTGTCCTCACTGTGACAATGGGGAGGAGAAAGGGTTGGGGCTTACCCTTCCCGTTAGCTTACAGAACTCCCTTTCTCCCAGCAGAGAGGCAGAATATGCAGTCACCAGGAAGTCACCAGATCTCTGCATGCCCTGGCCAGGGAAACAGTGTCCCTTGGAAGTAGTTTGGATCTCATAGGCTGCAGGGACAGGTGGGGTGAAGGACTAAGTCTCAGTGAGTCCTTGCACCATGTGTGGAGACTCCAGAAGTAGGGATGACTTTCCCCTGTTTTGGGGGAACTGCTCCACCCATGAGGAGAAACTAGAAAAGAGCTGGGGATTGGTGATGGGGGAGAGAGAGAGAGTTATCACTGCTAGTGATACTTGGTGGTGCTGTGATGCTGTTTGATATCAGTGTTATGAAAGATCCAGATTGCATCATCCTTGACCACAGCTCATACACATGAGAGCGAGTTGGACTTTACATGTGGAGTCAGATGCTCAGAGCTCCCTTCTTGGAGTATACAGGGAGAAGGATGTATTGGGTTCCAGTCATACTAAACTATTTGGTGTGGTCTAGTTTAAACGCTGATGGGATGGAGAGTGGACTCTGTAGTAAGAAGAAATAGAGACATGGCAAAGAAAAAGGTAATATACGCACGCTGATTCTGCTCGTGCCTACACTGGTGTGTGCTCCTGGGGTAGCACTGCAGTAACGTTGGCAAGAGCAGAGTGACTGTACTTGAAAGGGAAAGGGGCAAGCTGACATCTTCTTACCTTTTCTTGGCTGCATCTGCTGTGGCCTGTCTTGGTTTACTTTTTTTGCAGTTTTGATTCCTGTTTAGTTCCTTTTCCCTGGAAAATGTGACTGCGTCAGGAAAACTTTCACTTCTCTGCAGTAGCATTAATGACTGTTCAAGGCACAATGCAGCAGAAGTTCATCTTCAGGGCTGGATGCACTGTGTTCACCTGCTCTGTATTCTTCCCAGTGAGTGAAAAGGATACACTTTAATGGTGTAATGTATAGCACTTGGAGTGACTTTAAAGGTGGATTCTGAGGCTTTTTTACACAAGATGCTTAGATGACATCTGTGCTAATAACTTAAATTGACTAGTCCTGGATACTGGGACCAACTCACCGCAGCGGTCCCTGATGTGGATTTTGCCTAAGACGACTAACACTGGGGAGTTAGATCACCCCCAAATGAACAGTTTGCATTAGGACAGAGCCTTTTGGCAGACTTCAGGCCTCATACCTTCCCAGCATAAACCACATGATTGATTATGATAGTCCAGGATGAAATTTATGCCAACCAGCTGAAATATAATGGCTCCTGTGGCTTCATAAAACTCAGTGAGAACTTCTTGCAGTGAATTCAGATCTTTTGGCCTTACTAGCCTGAATTTCACTAAATAGAAATTTCTAAAGAAACATGATTTCCAAGGAAAATCCAGCCTTTCAAAGAAAAGTTGAAGATCTGATCAGCTGCTCTTACCTTGTACTTACTGCTCTTACTCTCTAGAAGTGCTCTTACTCTGCTGCTCTTACTCTCTAGAAGTGTACAAGTCTACAAGGGAAAAGGCTGGTGTGACATCTTGTACTGGGTTTGTGTGGCAAGGTTTTG
>NW_009645950.1:0-2948 GCF_000690535.1 Cariama cristata
ATATAATCCTCCCAGAATTATTTGATACCAAGGTAGGAAAATGGCAGGAAGCAATACATAATCTATCAGCTTTTTACTACAGGTCCGGTGGTCTAATGCCTTTGCAATGCCTAGCACAGAGTCTGTCTGTGAATAGGAGCCTAATCTCTCCATTCATGAAATTAGATAAAAATATGGAAGTACTTGGGTCTTATGAATTCCAGGAAAGGAAAAAGTCTAAATTAGCATTCCCAAAGGAATGAAACTCTTGTCACCAAAACTGTAGATATTTTTTCCTTTTAAGATTTTGAGTGAGAATTTCAGGCCTTAAGGCACAAAGATAACTGGTTAGATGAGATGGTCCTCAGTGAAGTCTGGTTAAAATGGAAGTTAAAATTTGAGGAAACTTTCTGTGTCTCCCATTCATCCATGGTGATTCATGGTGGCACAACAGCACTTTGAGAGGAAAGACTATATAGGCAGGTAGAGAAAATTTTTTTCTGGACCTCATGAAGTTATTATCTAAACAGCAGAAGGCTAAGATTCGCTGTTGGTAGGGGGAAAGAATTGTTTACAGAATAGAAATTCTGCATCATGAAACTCTTCAACCTTTGAATTTTGGTTGAGTTCTGCATTAAAGACCCTTACCCTCCCTTGTTTCAAAATTTACTGTGAATGAGAATAAATAAACCATGGGATTGCTCGTTTTTTGTTAAGGGTGGCAGTTTAAAAACTAATGATGAATCAAGATGAAAGACGTAGAAACATTTTGTTCAGAAAATGTTAAAGAAGAAGCCTAAGACACTCTTCCAAGTGTGCCTTTCAAAAAGACTGAGTAAGAAAACCAACATGTTTTGCATTGGGTAGATTGGCTTTTTCCAGTGAATGGTCCTAATGAGGTGTTTTCTGAGCAGTCCTAGGAATGAGTACCACTGGGGCACCACTCTGGCCTCTATCTGAGAAGTAAAAAGTTGAAACTCCGAGAAGATCTGGCTGCTAAAATCATCTCTGATGTCCTGTAGCAGAAAATTTGAATCAGTTTGCATTGGTACAAAGTCTGACTTTAATTTCTGTAAAGGTCTGGGGAGGCAGAATGACCTTTTTAAAAAAATCTCCCTGTACCTGAACTCTTCAAAGGATAATAGCCAGGAAACTGCAGAACAGACTCTTCAAAAGTACCAATTTAAAGATACTCATTTTTCTGACCTAAATTGTTGTGCAGAGACGTAGAGAGTTGAGTTCATATTGAAGCCAACATGAATGATATTGAAGTCAACATGAATGAACTTTGAAGATATTTTCAGTAGTTCAATGGACTAAGAAACATTTTTGTTGTTGTTGTTGTTATGGATATATAACGGAGCAGGTGGTGGGAAGCGAAATTAATGAAGCAAGGTCTCCTATGCATCTGTGTCCTGTGGTTGAGGGAATTTAACAAGAGATGAACTGTGAGTTTTACTGTGAGAGAGCACTGATGAAGCTTTTCTCCTCTGCCTGACCTTCTGGTTTCAAAACATTTTAGAGAGCTGGATCTGTGAGAGACCTATATCATTTAGTCATATATGAGTCAACAAGTTTCAGACTCATTAGGAAGAATAGGTACAAATACAGGTATATGACTGTCTGTAAGAGATTCCATGGTGCTACCAAACCGCCCAGGCTCCTCAGACTTGTGCAAATTGGCTACTGTGCAAGCCTTAACAATTTGTGTTGACATTAATATGTCAGTGTTAAACTTCTCTGTGGAAAGATGGAATAGCAACAAGAGGTTCACTTTCGGTCCTTCGTATGACAAGCTGTACAATAAATAAATAAACAGTTTCCTTCTGAAAGCTTAGTCTTCTCTAATGCATGCAGCTCTGGGAGGCTAAGTGGGACTTCACCCCTCTATGATCCCTGTGCCTTGCCCCTCGCCACATCTCCGCTGCTGCTCTCTCTGGGTCTTCATGTCCAAGCATCAGGCAGCAAACCCCACACTCAAGCTCCAGATGAAGCTACGTACTGCTTAGTAGTTCAGGCAAAACAGAAAAACCCTGCAGTGCAGCAGATAACTGTTTTCTGAGGAAGTACTCGCTGTCTTCAAAAGTGATGCAAATACACGGTTTTTGTGTCAATTCTTCCACCTGTTATGTGCATAGGACACACAGAAGATTCTTTGTACTTTTCTGTGAGGACTTGCAAATACTACAACCTCTGCGGGTTTTGTGGGTTAGGGTTGTTTTGGCATGAGAAAGGGCTATGTTTTGGAGGAAGTCATCAATAATTTTAGGATACCTCATTTATCTCTTTTGATATTGTCATACATAAGTATTGTGCTGATCTGTACTGACAGCAGTAGAAATAAGTGAATAGGGGAGTTACACAGTTGTTTTATCTCCAGTTATTGGGAATCCTTCTCATCTGCCCTTTCTTCAGATGAAATATATATGCCATTTAAATGCAACCAGACAGAAACAAATGGTCTCTGATGAATATAATACAGTTGATTTTTTCCATCCTTTTGGCTAGTTTCTATAAAGAAAATGTCCTTTTCACAGTAGTAACTGTGAAATAATGTAGCTGATCAGTACTTGAACAGGGAACGGTTTGACAGAGCAACCCAAATGAAAAGTCAAGTGCCAGCTCTAGGCTTATGGATTAGGGTTTATGGCCCTAGAGGTCCACTCCTGTGACATTAGAAACCCTAAATGTTAGACAAGACAGATATTGTGAGAGAGTTATAAACCAGAATTTTTTTAAGAGATTGATTTGAAGACTGTTAAGTAAATGAGATTGTTCCTATTTTATGGCCAAACTGTGCCACAGGAGATTTGACATAGTCGAAAGGGTAATTCTGGCCTTTTACTGCTTGTGCATCTGTGTCTGCTTTCCATGATAACAGGTCCTGCCAGTACAGTCTGTGTCACAATTGGTCCGCTGGCACGTGTCTCATCCTACTTGGTGGGTGAGAGTGAGGTTATCTTTTAAAT
>NW_009645951.1:0-3066 GCF_000690535.1 Cariama cristata
CAGGGGTTACAGCCAAACAGACAGGTAAGAAAATACTTCTGATATTTCTCAGAAACAGCTTTTAGAAACCACAGTTTTTACAGCTCCCCATAGAAAAGATGGGTTTGGGCACAGGCCATGGCCCAGGTCTTCCGCTAGTAGAAACGCTTGTTCCGCTCTTGGCGTTTCTGGAAGACCACAGCTCCCACCACAGCACAGACAATGATGCCCAGCAGTGCGCAGAGCAGGAGCAGGAACACCTTCCAGCCTGTCAGAGGCCCGCTTCGGAAATTCCCTGTTGGGTCATCCACATTGTCTGCAAGGATAAAAACAGCTATAGAGACTGACCCAACCTTGGCTCCTGCAGAGTCTCACAGGGTGTCATAGCTCTGACGCCTTTCAACAGGCTTTTAAGAGTCCAGCCCCGACATCCCAATCCTCCTCCAAAGGTTTCCAAAGCCCAGACACTCACCTTTGGGTGATTTAAGGAGGCTGACGCTAGGCTCAATCTTGGTCCAGTCAACAGTGTCATCTTCTAGAGGGTGCTCCACCATGAGCTGGAATAGCTTCATCGAGATAATGTCGTGATTGTCTAGGAAACAACCATCAGCACCAAACACTGTCAGAAGCTCCAAGAGACGTCCTTGCACTCAGAGCACACCTAGGACCGTGCTCTGCCAGGTTGAGGTCTCCTTCCGTCTCATGCCACCCTCACACCCCACGTATCAAACTGCAATTTGAGATGGTCCTTAGCTCTCAGATGCCTCCTTTCCCAGACCACAGGTCCCTACCCAAAAGGGTTTCAAGAGCCCGGCAAACAATTCAGGGAAAGGAAGCCATCGAAGCCATCCAACGCATCCACAATGTTATAGTCCAGGCTCCAAACAGCACGTGTTCCTGTGAGCAAAGCCCCCCTCTCACCAGACAAATCTCCAGTGCCAGCAGAAGCACCAAAGAAGTAGCCGGTTGGCAGCTGCACCCCTGCAATGTCAATACAGTTCTTCCATTCGTTCTTGTCTTCCACATCGGTCATCACCTGCAAGACCAGGTGAGTGTCACACCAGGAACGCACATCACTATCATGCCCGCCTGCAGCTCTTTTGGAGCCAGAGGTGCAGGAGAGACAGGTGGTTGTGCCTGGAAAATGATCTCCAGGTCACCTACAGCAACGCCCACCCCTCTGCACTGCCCCATCTAATGTCCATGGGACACCCTGCAGAAGGTGTCTGACACATCTTACCGTCAGGCGACCTCGGGAGTACCGAATTGCCAGGAAAGTGTCGTGGTTCTGGTTCCGAAGGTCAGCAGGGCACCCCGCCAGCTCCGTCCAGCGCCCGTCCTTACTGTGGTCGTATGTCAGGGAGCCGTTATTTACCATCGCAGAGATATAAGGGAACATACGCTGCAGGAAGAAGAGCGCTGCTGCTTTCAGTCTGCAGGAGCCTTCGAGCAAGAGCCACCTTCCTCTGCCTGGTCAGAAACCTCAGCGAGAGCAGGATCTCAGCCAGGCACAGTAATAGAGCCACAGCTCTGCTGGACAGTCAGGTACGGAGGGCAGAACAACGAAATCAAAGCTCCTTTTCTACATAAAGCCGCTTCTAAACTGGGCAAGAGCTTGTTTTGGCTAAAGCAGAGCTGCCATTTCTGACCTTTTGGATCAAGACCCCCCCATAAACCTACACCGTACTGCGTGGCCAGGGCAATGAGACTGCCCCAAACTTGCAGAGTAAGAACCAGACGGGGTAAGAAGTGTAAGACCAGAGCACAGGACCCAGAACGGGCAGAAATCTCACATAAGCAGCATAACCATACTTCGGGCTTTGTAGTCAGTAGATTACATACACCAGGAGAGGCCAACTGGAGGCAAGAACTCACCTCCCAGCGAGCATCAAGACAACAGGGAGATGGGACATTTCCAGGTGCTTTATGACATAAGTATCACCGGTTTGGTGCAATAGATCTCACTAGCACAGTTACGTTTTCTGACTGTGCCGTAATGAGATCCACAAACACCGAGCAGGACAGAAGAAAAGGACCACCAGCCCCCACAGGACTGATCTCTATTTCAGCCACAGGGAATTCTGGAGCAAAAAGCCAGCCCAGGAATTTATTTTTTAGAGACACTCAGGTTGCAAACAGAGAATAATGCCAGAAACAACATGGAATGAGCAACCAAAGCACAGAGAAGTTCAAGAAGTCACACTTGGGATGAGCATACTCTCAGGCTGATTCCTCTAACTTTACTTAACAGGCGGTGCATAGTTTACACTAGCCCCATGCTGCCCTCTCATGCAGAGGGGGAAAGGCCTTGGAAACATCTGTGTAGTCAGCAACAGCAGAAATGGAATGAGAACCTTGTTATCTCTATTAATGCACGTACAAACTCTTCCCTTTACCACCTCCCATGACAGGAAGAGCAGCCCACTCTCACATAAGGAGAGACTTTTCCTTGGTCTGGGTGTGAAGCACTCAGAGCATGAAGCCATGAGGGAACAGCATCCTCAGCACCAAACGAGCTCCCTAAACTCACCTCTGTCGCTTCATCGTTGGGATATGTATCAAGGAAAATCGCCAGTCCGTGAAACTTGTCCTTGCTGCCAAAGACAGGACCTGGAACAGGGCAGAACATTGGAAACAGAAGACTCTCAGAGAAAATTTGTGCTTAGAGACTTCTACTGAAAAGAGCTGTTTATTGCCAGGCAGGTGACTGAGAGCACCCGTTCCCAGGGCAGAATGCGCAGGACACACGCCATCCCGATCTAGCAAAACCGGTCAGAGGGGAGCTCAAACACCCTCATTGGCATGAAACCTTCCCAGGACAGGGGCAGTTCCCTGGGCTGCCCCAGGGTACATGTGAGTGCAGAGAAGGCCTCAGCCCAGGCAGGCGGCCCCCGGCTGCCCACCGTACCTGACACCAAGCGCTCCTGCGTGTACCACAGCGCCAGGCCGTCCCCATGCAGGTTCTTCTTGCCAGCTCCGTGGATCTTGAAGTGGACATGGAGCTCCCAGTCCTTGAGGAAGCAGGGCTGTGCGGAGAGACCGCCCAGCGGCGTCAGGGCAAAAGCCGGGAAAGGCGATGGGGCCGCC
>NW_009645952.1:0-3105 GCF_000690535.1 Cariama cristata
TGTAGCCCTTTGCCATCTTGGCTGTCAGGTTTCCTCTCCGCTAGGACAAATTCTCATCAAATTTTGTTTAAAGTTACCCAAAACGTTCGGTTTTCACATTTCAGACCTAAAGGTTGGACGGCGCACGCGACAACTTGTCAGGTTTTCACATAAGAGGTGACGACCTCACCCTGCGTACCTTCATATCCTCAGACCGTTGCGGTAAGGAGGGCTAAATACATGGCGGCGTTTTCCTGCCCTGCCCCTCCAGGCTGTGACACTAATCCTGCAAGCGTTTGGATACACAGATAATTCCATTAAACTCAGCAGAAACGCGGGCATGGGTGATGCCGAGCACGTGCCAACAGTCGTGTCCCATGCGCTGACACCCTCCCCTTGTGAAGGCGCATCCACTTGCACTTTTCAAGGTCATTATTCAGCCATTTCTGAAGCAACTGGGAAAAATCAGCAGCAGGAGCAGACCCCAGGCACTACGGTAGCCGCAACAGGCATGAAACCGCAATATTTTTACTGATTTATTTGCATAAATCATTACTTCCAAAACTAAATGGGTATTCGCTACAGACCCAGTCCCGTGATGGCATGATAACTGGTTAATCTGCTCCCTCCAAATTTAATTAAATGCCGTGGAAAATTTAGGCTGACTTCACAGTTCTTTTTGCAATTTTCTTTCAGAGTAGGGTGAGCACTGGGAGTTCATGTAGAAACAGTACTTCTGGCGTGACCTCGTTGGGAGAAATGAGCAAATAAGAGTGAAATCAATCTTCCTCCCAGCTGTGCACCAGGCAGAGTGGTTCAGCACACCTTCGCTTTTCCACGCTCGAAAGGCCTCGCTGTGGGCGGTTGCTGCCGTGTCCTGGACTGCCAGTGGTGACAGCAGGAGTCCTCAGAGTGTGACATTTCTTCCTGAGCAATCTGGTAGTTAGAAACCTTAATTAACGAGCAAACATGCAGCCGACGATGGCGATGATGTCTCACTTTAAATATTGAACTGGAACTGCGATAGCACTTTTAATCAATAACCTTACCAGCCAGCCTCGCCAGTCTTCACGTTAGGATCGCACGATGTGTAATAAGTGTAGCCCTCTTTCTGCAGAAGCAGAAAGGATGATGAATTTTTGTACAAATATTATTTGTATACACAGTTTTCTCCTCCTTCAGGCAAACGTAGCTCTTCATCTGTGTGTATGTATACGCGGAAGGTTGTAAAAAGAGCTGCAGATGCGACTTTACATAATTTGTGTGCAATTGATCCATCTTAGCTCCAGGAATAGGACTCGGGGGGCCTAACACCGAGCCCTGGCCACATCCTATTGGAAGACATTACTTTGCGCTCTAAATTATGTAATGCAAAAAAAAGTTGGGATGAAATTGCAAGTTTAGAGCTTGCGTGCAGCTTTTAAGGAAGACAGTGGAAGCTGTGTGAAAGAAATTTGGCTTCCAATTAGTAAGCGGCATTATTTTCTGTGCCTCCATTGTAGGACCTGCTACGGTATTACTTAAATTATTCAGAAAGGCTATTTGGTATAATGATGTGAGGGCAGTTTTTTATTACAGGTTTACGTTGCAGGGCCTGTGCTGTTGCCTGTATGTTACAAGGATAGGCCACTTTGTTTTTTCTTCAGCATCATATAAATATTTGGGTTGGAAAGAAGCTCTGGTCTAACCTCCGTCTCAAAACAGGGCTAGCTTAGAACCTTGTCTGCTTGAGTTTTGAGCGTCTGCAAAGACGGAGATTGCACAACCTCCCTGGACGTTCAGTCCAGTCCCTAAATACTGTCACTGTGAATACTACCATTATTCCTTGCATCTCGTCAGACTTTCCGTTGCGGCAGCTTGTGACTGTTGCGCTTGTCCCTTCGCCACGTACCTCCGCGAAGCATCTGCCTGCTCTGTAACCCGCCTCGGGCTGAGATCCCTCTTCCCCTCTCTCTTAGCTCAAAAATACAATTTCCACAGCCTCTCTTCGTATGCCGTATGCTCTGGCCCACCAGCCATGCCAGCGGCCCCCCCTCTGAACTCCTTCCAGTTTGTCAACATCTCTCTTGTCTTTCAGTGGCAAAATTGTGCATAATTGCCTGCCTTAGCCTTTATTTTGGGGTAAAAGACCAAGAGACAACACTTAAATTGTCCGATTTAGTACTTTTCAGGGACAGTAACACAGATCTTGTAATGTGACAAGCATCAGAGTCAGGAAACTTTATCGCACCCGGAGGGCTGTACATGCCACAAACAATAAATTCAGAGGAACAATAACAGTATCTTTTTTGTACCTCCTGCTTTTACATCAGCTAGTCACAAGGAGGAACAGAGACACAGTGGAGGCATCCCTTTTCTATCCAACCAGAAAAATAAAAGGATTAGTTGTTTGGTTTTTTTTTTAATGAGTTTAAAATTATGGAATCTAATGTCAGTTTTAGTTAAGAAGATGCCTGTCTCTGGTGATGGGCTGAAACAGTGAGATATAAGATATTCAGCTTCAGTTACAGCGTTGATTCTTCCTGGGCAATGTCACTCCGCTTTTATATTCATGTGCACTGTGAACATCATGCACGCCGAAGAATTAGCTGAGCCACCCCGAAGCTAGATTTTAAAGGATACCAGATGGTATGTTCAATGCATGTGGTAAGCTTTTATATGCTTTTCCCCTATGGCCAATCACTGACTGATAATTTATTTCAAAACCCTCATAAAATAAATCACTTTGAAAATGACGCTGTCTCTAGTTAATAAGTGCTCTTTCTCAAGGCAGAGCCTTGTTGCCATGAAGATAAAATCATAAAACTGGTTCAAAGTGCATTGGGATGGCAAATGCACTCTGTTGAGGAGATGAGATAAACTGGATTGAACTGGAAAGGAAGCATGGCTGTTAGCTTGTTGTGAAATTATGAGCAGGTGAACTGTCATTAAAGACACTTTGACAGTCACTTCGGTACTAACACACGGGTTTTCTGTGACAAGGAGTGAATTTTTTGGGTACATTTTCTTTCCACGGTGGTGGATTTGCGGAGCTTTCATCATGTGTCAAGCTACTGCGGGAGTCTAAGAGTTTGGATCTAGCTTGTGTCTGGCAGCAGAAGACAGAGCTCTCTTCACTTTTTCATA
>NW_009645953.1:0-3033 GCF_000690535.1 Cariama cristata
GCTATAAATAGAAACTCAACGAAATATTTTCATAAAAAGTCCAATAACAAAGGGAATAAGTTAATGGAAAGGGAAATTGAAGCAAGGAATAGTAATGATTTTAAGAGAAACCTAGGTATGTGTCAGGAGAAGGGAGATATTGAAAGGCAAAGAGAAAAAGAGGGAAGGCAGGATTTTGACCAGTGAAGTGGGGAGCAGGTGGTCAGATGTTACTACTCTGCTTGGTCATTTTCTCTTTAAAAGAATTTTAGACTTCTTGAATAATGAATTGGTCTTCTAGTATTCTTGGTTTGGAAAATTTGTAACTTTCAAGAAACTGTGATGTGTGCATCTGGATTGTTTGTAAATTGCCTCCCAAAGCACAGTATCTGTTAGTTCCTATGAAAATTAGTTTGTGTGTTTTGAGTCAGCTACTATACAAGAAGCAGCTGATAAAATGATTCCAGAACACTTCTGACAGAAGAAGACAATGTTGCTGAGGTTGCATTCCTGGATCCTCTTCTTCTCATTGCTGTTTTTGTGCTGTTGGTAGTTAAAATCTGATGCTTCTATGTGACCTTAGCATCTTATTTTAATGATGTACCCATCCCAAGTAGAAACCAACCACAAAGTCTGGGGTTCTTGTTGTAAAATATAAGGAACAGGAACAGAGATCAAATATGCATTTTCCCATCACTTTATTTACATTTGGGCTAGTTCTGACAGGTATTTGAGTTAGTTTCTGTTGCTATATTGTGTCCTAAGTCACTTTCAATTGCGACATTGTCTTGTGGAGAAGGCAGTGCAGTATGAGGTATAGTTAGGCAACTTTGGGTTCTGTATGTAAGTATCATTGATTCACTTCAAGACAGAAGGAAAGTGTTATGAGGCCTATCTAATCTACCTAGGCATTTAAATGATCTTTATCAATGTCATATCTGAAATCCTCATATTTAAGAAAAAATTAATAATAACAATCTGCCTTGTTAATGTTTAAGGCACTGGTTTCTTTAGAAACAGATCATTGCACTTTAATTATCAAACAGAACATAGTTTTTGGCCTGCTAATCATTGTGTCAACCCCAGTATTTTTCTTGGCATGTCAACTGCATGCGCTTTATCCATGAATAAACTGTTATGACACTCAGCCAAAAAATAGCTTTCTATATAAATCAGAATTGTGAGCACCTCATGCCAGTGGGTCATATTCCATAACGTATGTCCCAGTGATGCACATACTATAGACCTGTAGCTTCTGAACAGTCTGTATGTGCTGCTGCACAGTATGTCAATTCAAGTATGTGTACTCCATGATGATAGAAAACTGTCTGTTATTGGGTCAAATTTCATCCAGGTGTTTTCCCTGACGCTGATGAAGATTTCTCCAAAAGATTAGAAGTAGGTATGTTTTAGTAAATACAGCGCAGAGGAAACAGTTAACTCCTATTTAGGCTTACAATGATGCAAACTTGTTTTTCTCAGATTACAGGAGTCAGTTTCACATTTAAGATTAAAACCAAAAAAAGTTTTGTGAAAATTGTAATTGTTTTAAGTCACATATAATTATCTGAATAGAAAGTACATTTCTTGCATAGTAAGTTTACAAGATGGAAGGACAAAACATACTACTTTTATGGTGAAGGAATTGTTTGCAGTTTATTCATAGAGCTTTAAAATGGGTATTCCACTGCAGGTTTGATAAAAGTTCAATTGATTACAAAGTCATTGTGTCTGTTGAACTGAATTATCCGAGCATGGAATTAACTCACAGCATGCCTTATTTTCATGATAATTAAAATGGAAAATCATGCATAACTGAATAAATGTTAGGTTTTACACATTCATGTGTTTTCCACATATTTTTCAAATTGCCAAACACAGGACACAATTTAAGTAGGATTTATACGTTATATTCCAATTGTTTTAGAAAAAATGTAAAACTAAAAGGTATCTGCAACCAGTTAGTGCAATATATTTCAGTGAGTTCCACAAGTATATATTTATTAATCACAGGCCTGCAAGGCTACTGCCTACTCTGCCTTTTTTAAAAGTCAAAGAAGACATCGAAAATTTTTTGCAAAGTACTATAGTATTGGGACAACACTAGGTCATTTATGAAACATGTTCTGCACTCATTGTGGCTGCTCATATTCTAGCAAGCTGACTTGAGTATCAGCAGTTTTTATTCACCTCTGACTCCACATCTTTGGAATTTTAACTTCTGTGGCGTATACTGAAATAAAGAAGAAAACAGAGTAAATGTATTTCTGCATTCTGAACTTGCTTAATTTTCAGTTAAATACTTTAATTGTGTAGTCCCTTTAGTGGCAAAAAAACCCAAGAAAATCAACAGGTATGACATTCTGTACTCAATACACACTTTATTCATCATTTCTGCTACTCACCTCTGTTGCTCTCTCCCATCTCTGTTCTCTTAGCTGACCAAGGTATGTCCTGTTTAATGGTTGTATGCTTTAAGAGTTGATACAGAATTGGGATGTCATAAATGACATTGTGTCCATTACATTTAACTGATATTATACTGGTCAGTTGTGACACTAATTACATGCTGAAGAAGGAGTCTTCGGGAAATTTGGAAAATCACCAGGAAAGCGTGATCTAGAGATACGCCAAACCAGATCCCTGTGTCTCTCTTCTGTCTACTGAGAACTTCAACCTCCTCTTTACATTGTCCCTCTACCTGCTCCCTTTTCTTCCGTTTAGTGACTGCTGCTTCAGCTCCCTGTGCATTGATAATCCTTTCATCTAGGTAATTTTCACTCTCCATTTGTAAGTGACCTGCATAGTAACTTCTTAAGAAAATCCTGGTAACACCATGGAATGATACAGCATCCACAGATCACCAGAGATGGTGACTGTAACACAGTTTTAGAAAAGGGCTGAGGAATTTCACGGATTGAAATAGGCAATTATGATTATCCTTGCTGACTTCCTGCTCCAGAATTTAATCTCTAATTATCTATGCATCAAGATTTACAACGTGCAACCGAGTTAGAGTAGTTTCTTTGCCTACAAGAAAGCTGGGGAGGGACT
>NW_009645954.1:0-2772 GCF_000690535.1 Cariama cristata
TCTCTTCCAACCAAATCGATTCTATGATTTGGTGACAATCTCTCTGTCATCTATCTGTTTTAATTTCATTAAGAGTGAAATTCATTCTTCATCCTTGGAGTCTAACTTAGGAAGAGGAAGCCCCCAAAGTAGTGCATAAATCATTTGAGGCTGGATACTCTGGTCAGAGTCATTATTTTTTGCCATTGTCCTGAAGCATTTTGGAGAAGTAGGTATTGGGCTAGCAGAAAAAAAAGTAGGTTAGGAAAATTATTGTGTGAAGGGACTCCATTGAAGCCTGAAGCAGATGTACTTAGTAGCAATGTTTTAACCAATAAATGTAGGCATTTAAATGTGGTTTTGACTTTAAGAAGTAAAGAATCCTTGAGATGTCTTTGCTTTTAGAAGCTGTAATAACCCTCCAAATGTGATTTGTACTTTAAAAGCTTATTTACAGAAGACAGACCACTGTTAATGACATTTGCATGGAAATTTCCCAGATGAATATTTATAAATAGGAAATGTGAATACAGTACGGTGTAGTGTATGTACTAGCACAAACATTTCTATATACAGATGTATGATTTTTGTTGAACTTGGCGTAACTGACAAATCTCTTGGGGAAACACCAAACAGCTTGTTCCACATACAGATGTCCCTTTGGCATCTTATTATAAAGACTTGAAAACATACTGTTTTACTGGTGATAAAGCAGCAATAATGTCTTAATGAAATCTGAAAGAATAACTAAGCACTTCAAAATGCCTGAAATAAAGGGATAATTGAAGTTGCTTCAGGTTTAAGCCTCAGTAATTTCTTACTTTATAATAACTTAGGTGATTGTTTATATCTAATGAAAGGCAATAAAATAAGAGCACATTATTGATTGAGAACTTAAATGTTTGCTTGTACCTATAGTGTGTCTCATTGATACACATCATTGTAATGGAAGAAACAAATTATTTAAATTATATCTCATTATACTTAGTGCAAGCCAGTAACTCACTTGCACAGGGACTTTTCTTAAACTTTGCAAAAATTTTGATGAGTATGTTACAAAATAAACCCCCAAAATAATTTATACTTATGGTTTTCTTGTTAAAGTATGATCATTTAAATTGTCAGGATTATTTATCTCGAATACCCAAAGCTCTAGAGTTAGATTTCTACTATCGTATTTAAAAAGTAAGATTGATTTTTATTGTTCTGAGTATCATACTCTTTATGGTTAAGCTCTTAAGCTTTTCTCTGTAGATGCAGGCCCTTCAAATATACCAAAGAAGGCAGGCAGTTTCCACCCTAATTCAAGAACTGACAGATGGTGTTTAAAGAGAAGCAGTGAATGTGATATGAATAAGCAACTTGATTTCCAACATTAAGGACCAATTTTATGCTGTTAGATGTTTTGATGATGTAATGGGTTGCAGTGGAAGCTCTGAAGTTGTCTGGTCATGGTCTGCTGGTCAAAATGTAGATAGCATTATCTCCATCATGACTATGGAATTCTGCATTTAAAATTTTTATTATAGGCATTTAATCTTATCCTGCTGCAGTATAGAGAAACGTGGGATATATTCATTATGGAGTTAATATGGCAGGACCTCCTTTCTTACCATTGCCTTTTGGAGGCTGTGCTGCCAGTAATGTGACAGAGTAGAGAGTTTTATGTGCTCTCTCAGCTTAACAGGTGATAACAGCATCCAACACTAGCAGAAATTCTGCAGCAGCCCAACTTCTATGAAAGCCCTCGCTTTCCAGTTTAGGGAGGGGAATGGGGTAAGGAAGCAAATTATTTTTCCGCTTCTGTGCGAACTGCTCTCCTACCATTCCCCAAAACCTGAACAACAGAAGTGGTGACAGGTGCACTCTCCTGCACGGAGTGGCAGTTAGGTCATGAATCATACTTCTTTAATAAGCCTGTTCCAGTGTTGAAAAGATAATTGATACCTGTTTGCTCACAGTTTCTATTTCTAATGTAGAGTAGTATATGCATGAGAAACTTTGGAAAAGAGGAACTAGCAACCCTTAGTCTGTATATGCAGTGATTTCAAGCTTTTTAGAGATTTTCATGTTCTTTGCCAACTTTCAAAATGTAAATAAAAATCTGTGAACTGAAGCTATTTCATGTCTTGACCATTGCAAATCACCTGGACTTTTTCACCAAGAGAACGTTGTAATATAGGTGAAGAATCTTGTAGAAAAGATGTCAATATACCTTTAGCATTAGCTATCTCCATAAAGTTTAGTAACCAGTGAGTTTTTGAAGGGCGAGCTTAATTTTCAAACATCTGGAATTACAGGAAATAGAATCCTCCTTCACTACGCTCCTCCTTATGGGAGGGGAAGCAAGCAGATTCTGTGCTTTTTCATGAAATTTAAATTTTGAGACTGGTGCGTGAAGGAGGGTTAGTGCAAAGAAACTGTGCTGAGACAACAGGACTGTAGTCGATTACTGGGGATTCTTTCCAGTCATTCTGGCTGACCAGGGTTCTGGCAAAATATGTGGACATAGTAGCAATGCCAGCTTTCTACAGATAACAAAGTTTAATCAAGTGAAGCTATTATGACTGATTCAGGAAGAATTTGAGAAGCTGTAATACAAAAACAGTAGAAACACAGTTCAGTGTTTTACTTATGAAGTAGTTCTTCACTGGAAAAGATTTCATATAATTGCCGTGATATTTTCTGCCATGACAAGTGTGGAATCATTTGTCAAATGTTTGATAAATAACAATATGAAGTCTTCTTTTCTTAAATTGTATGGGAAAGATAATTGAGAAACTTTTTTTTTTT
>NW_009645955.1:0-3034 GCF_000690535.1 Cariama cristata
TTAATTTTATTTATTATTTATTCTATATAAAACAATTACAAATATTAGGTTCACAAAATCAAGCATTCAAAAATAAGGTAATGAAGTAATGTCTGCATTAAAGTTGTCTGTACAACCTTACTCTGACTAGGTAATAGAAACAAATGAAGTTGTTAGAGACAGGTATTGCCGTTTTAATCTGCCAGAGAGACCACAGTTCTGATCTTGGTCCTACCACAGATGCAGTTTCATGTTTATGGTAAACAAACCTTTTAAAATGTAACCTCTACAGTTGTTTACTTGATCTGTCTTTCCAAAATGATAAGCACTCAGAAAGGTGGTTGCAAATCAGGAAATGTGTGTTATGCAATACCAAACACACCACAAACCCAAGTTTTTCATTGGTTGCCCAAATTGTCTACATGCTGCTGATTTGTTGCTGCTATGGTCCTGTGCTAAAGTTGTAAGAGCCGGATAGTATCATCCAGTACCCCATAGTATTGGTAGGCAAAGCCACTAATGTCCATTAAACAGCTCCATATTGCAGCAATGAACACCAGATGAGGTAAACTAGTAAATCAGTTTTCGCTGTAGGTCCGACTAATGTTTAGGGAAGGTTGTGTGATGTCATGCTTTACACTAAGAGGAAAATGAGACACCAATTGGAAAAGGGAGTAGTATCCGTGAAGGAAGAAGGGGTCCTATGGAGAGAGGAAAAGGGAAGCTGAAAACTTAAAGGCAGTTTTAACATCTAAACATGACAGGTATAAAGTTTATGCACTGTGAATGTGCTAATTAAGTTTTCCTGTGTAATCTTAATTATAGCTTTTCTAGACTTTGTGCATTTGTCCTTCTGATGCTAATTTTCTTCTGACCTGTGTCTTTCTTTTTAAAAGAAAGCATATATCAATAGGATATCACACTGGGTATTAGCAGTCGTGGAATCTAAAGCTATGTCTTATTGGGAAATGAACATTGGTTCATTTTGCAGAGCAGACACTAAAGAACTGTTGTCCACTGTAGCCATTTTGTGGAGATTTACTTCAGATTAGCTCTCATCTGGTCCCATGGATTGACTGCCATTAGTGAAAGGAACAGACTCAGGATGCATCCCTTGGTTTACTTCCACCCAAAAGGAATCCAGTTTGTAATCACTCCCCAAAAACAATCATGCTACAGAAAGTGAGGATTGTTGGGAGATTTATTTCAAAAGACCACATCCAATCTGTTAAATATGGTGAAGCCAGTCTTTATAGCAACTACACAAATCCTTATTTTTGGAGCTACCAGAGCAACTGATAACAATGCTGTGCTGTCAGCCTCTCTGTGGGTACACAAAGCAACAGATTTCACAGGTACAGGCAGACAGTCAAGGGCTAGTGAGACTTGAATTAATTTGGTTCTGTTCTAGGCACTGAAGAAGGTGGTGTTTAACTGAGCGCAGACTCTTCAGCCAGCTTTCTTCCAAGCCTGTCTCAGTCCTCTCTTTTCTAACGACAGAGTTCCCTCTGCCACCTTCTGTTACACAGTTCCAACATACACTTCATTTCATTTCAGTTTCACTCTTCTTGCTCAGCCACATCCTTACTCCATTCACCTACAGGGAGAAGTAGCTCTTGTCTTTCTCCTGCATCCTCATTGAATTTCCCTTCTTGCCTGCCTCATCTCTGCAATTCCTGAGCCAAGATTTTTCATTAAAGTCATAGAGACAGATGGTTTCTGATGAGGATGCAGGATACCACTAAACTGTTTTTAAAACATATTTTTTCCCTTTTTAAAAGGAGAATAAAACCTCACAGATAAATTAGCAATGCCTAGTATTTTCAACACAGAATGGCAGACTGAGGAAAAGTTTTTAAACAAAAAACACATTTAACATAAATAATGAGTCTGATATTGATAAAGTTTCTGTGCTTGTAAAATATCTGTGTTAAAATTATTGTGTTAGTTATCAATTTCAAATAATTTCTTTTCTTGTCATAAGCCTGAAGAAGAGAATGGCCAGAGTGGCTCTTGGGCTTGTGTTGAATTGAAATTGTGAAAATGCACGACCACAGCTGGCATGACTACTTCAAGTTACTTATGTTGATGTACTACTGATGTATATGTCTGAATCTAGGCCACACTTCTTAAGAAACAATGTATACAGATGCCATAGAAAGCATTGATGGTATCTTAAAAGATGAGAGGCAGTAGTGACAAACAATATTCATTATGATGGCAGAGAAATCATCCTCAGAAGAAGAATGGCTTTAAAATGGCTTAGAACCTAGCTCTGCTAGACATTGAAGAGAATTTGTTGGAGGCCCACTGAACTAAACAACCCAAATTCTGTTATCATTTCCATTGGTTTGTGGCCAACACAGTTTCACTGAAGTCATTGTAGTTATTCTGACTTCTAACTGGTGTGAATGAGAACAGAATTTGGTTAGCAGAGCAGTACTGCTGTAAAGCTCCTGCAACAGAAACTGGGAGGATGATTAATTCAAATTTGACCTAAAAAAATAGAGTAAGGTCAACACATATCAATTTCCCCACACTGAAAGAGCTGACAGTACCTGTAATTAATAGCATTCATGCACCTACTAAAAATAATTAATACGTCTTTCTGTTCTAGCTGTTTTTTATATGATGCTATCCTGCAACTTAAACTATTAAATGATGCACACATTAGTAATGTTCATTTCTTACAAACTGAAAAAAATAAAAATCTGATTCACTGTCTTCATTTTATACCTGGAACAAGTTTGTTTCTTTGTTTTACTACTTCTGTGTTTAAGGAAACATGCAGTCCACATTGGGACATCAGATCTAAATGCAGACCATACTACACATTGTTTTGCTGTAACTTAACTAGGAATCATTGTGCAAATTATGGTGCTCACTTCAGTAGAAAGAAATTACTCAAAAACCTTGAATAATTTTTTTTTTCTTTTGGAAAGTTAACTTTATTAAAGTCAAAATTGTGAATGTGAAAAGAGTCAGTTTTAATTACTCTCTTCATCAAGGAGTATGATCCACAAGGATATTGTCACCATTTAAGGCTGGGCCGGCT
>NW_009645956.1:0-3058 GCF_000690535.1 Cariama cristata
TTTTTTATTCTCTTTTTTTTTTTCCTTTAAGAACTAATATTGTATAATATGATCAGGACATGGAGGTGCATTTTCCTTAACAATATTTCAGAATATTTTCCACTTAAGAAAGAAAAGGTAAACAAAACAATTTAGCACACACTCCCTGCTTTTATCTATGTTGTTTTTTGTTTGTGGTTTTATTGGGGTTTTTGTTTTGGTTTTTTTTATAAATAGGTTTTACTTTGCTTACCATCCAGTACAAACACGTTGTTTGGCTCTGCTGTTTTACAGACTGATGTGGCTTTTAACTAAATAAAGAAAGGTTAAGATTTTCTTCTCAGAGAACTGCTAGCCAATCTAGTCAAGAGCAATAATGCAAGTAGCTTTTCAAATTCATTCAATATTGACAAGTGAGACACCCTATCAAAGCCATATAAGGGCAAGTTTTCTTTAACATTAAGTTTCTCATGTCTTAATATCTGAACTACCTGACACAGAAAAACCACTGAATCATGGCAGACAGGCAAAAATCAGCTTCCTTGACCATTTTTGTGTTAGTAAAATCCAAGTAAACACATGCCATAAACTCTCAAAGTCTTCCAATGAATGGGATTTCTGCAAAGACAATCACATAACATTTAAAGCCAACTGAAAGGGTTTTCAGAAATTTTAGCTTTTGTTCTCCTTCCAGTGTATGCATAAAGAAAAGGGCTTGAAGCTTTCCTTACTGTTCGTATTCTTCACTGGCAGTGATTCCATTAGTGACTATAGTTACTTTCTGCTGTTACTGGGATATTGTTCCATCAGTTAACCAAGATCCCATGTGAAGAGGTTGCTAACCATCTAGCCTTCTCTTAAGATTTGAAGAGATGATGAAATGCCTATCTTAAATAACTGTTTGCTCTTTAGTGATCTTACTTCATTTAACCTTGTTCTTAGAAACATCTGATATACACTGACATGCTGCTTTAATTATACGTTGCTTTGAAAGTTTACTAAAGACATTTTTCAAACATGGAGAATAGCAAGACAAAATTCCATTAGCAACCTTTTAGTATTACAAGCACCATTTCCAGATGAGCAAAGCCAGAGACACACTTAGAACAGTAATGTGTACAAGGTCAAAATAACTCAAACAGATTAAGAACCTGGAGCAAGATTTATCAACGTTTTGCCCAAAGCCAGTCTTACCACTTCACGACATTCTCTCCTCAAAGCATCACACTACAGAAATGGTCATGTATCCATGAAGTTATTCTAGTAATGATTTTTCCTTGTTCTTTTTACCACTTCTCTGGCATGTATTAAGATGAAACAAAGTCAAGTCTTTCACCGATCAAGTAATCTTTTCAGCTATTTGTTCTCATACCAATGAAAGGCACAGCCCTTTTTCCTAAGACTTACAGAACTCATTTATTATATGATCATGTTCTCCAGTCTCCTTGGAAACTGTTTTAAAATAGTCAACAGCTGTAATGGTCAGGTTAGTCTCCTGGCTATTAATTGTAATGTTTACTTGGAGCTTCAATATTCATGCATTACATTGCTCTTTCAGCTTGATTTCTCTCTTCACAAGCACAGCCACAGCTGTATGCATTTCATGCATTCTCTCAAGAAAATATTACATTAATACATACAGGCAGCAGATAAAAGTTTTTAATTACTGTAGGAGTTTTTGTGTCATTATATACACAAAGAAAATTAAACAGAACCTTACCTCAAAATTAAACTTCATTTAATAGAAGATAAGTTCTCCTGAAACTACTGCTTGAGCATGTGAAATGCTTCCAGTAACCAGGTCTGTAACACAAGATACAAACAAGTTACTTTCTTATCCCCAGTCCATTAATTTCTAGTTTTAAAGTACCTTCTGCCAACACACTGGAAAGGAAGCAACTCCGGAAGTTTTAAGTTTCCTTTCTCTTTGGGAGTCAGAATTTGCATTGCCAAAAAAAATAGCTTTAAGTTCAAGAAAATAAAATTAAATATAGGCTTCCAAATTACTCCCACTTAAACACTCATAATAAATGAACTCTTGAGTTTATACAGGTAAATACCTTGAAATTGTCTCGTGACTTAAAACATTTGCAGCACAAGTCTGGGTGTTAACATAAATTAAACAAACACATTGACCTGTCAAAGAAATCTATTTTGCATTAACTGTGCTTTTCTATGGTTTACGGTCTCTGTGTGGAGGAACTTAGTAGAAAACAGCACAGCACAAGCCTCTCCGGGCAATTTCCCCTCACAGTGAATCCCTGGGGTTCTGAGAGTATGATTGCAAAAAAATAAAAATCGAATTAATAGTTCTGTTTTGGTTTTAAAAGATGACAGAAACTCTATTTCAAGGTTTTGGTTGTTTCGAGGTGGGCTTTGTTGTTGGGGTGGTTTTAGGTCGTGTTTTTTAGACTTTGCTTTCTTTTTTTTCCCCTAGGATTCTTAGGACCATTTGTTAGTTTTTACTCTAAACAAAAGCTCATATAGCATACAGGTTTAATACTCATCTCATGAGAATGGGTAAATCAGTTTGAACACCAAAATAAATCGCAATTTATCAGTTTCTGCCCCCCTCCCCCCAACTCCCATAGTGCTATGAAATAACCACCACATTCTCTTCAAGTATCTCAAAGTTTACAAGTTTAATCGCTTTTCCAGGCACAGTAATAGGTCTGGACAAATAGAAGATGGCCTAGATCTTGCTGCTAGCAAATGCCTGTATATGTTCTGCATGTGCAGACTCTAGTCATGGAAGACTTTCATCCCACTTTTAGATCTCTTGGAGCACTCTCTTACCACAACCAAAAAATTCCAATGAAGTTCTGATCCACAACAGCTATGCAAGTTTGAAACTAGTTTATGTATCAATTTAGAAAGATCAGGAAGTTAAAGAATAAAGTTACACATATACACAGCTACATAACAAGGAATACCTCTTAGCTGAGAAAAGCCTACAGCAACAAAAGAATTCTTGCAAATTTCAACAATCAAAGCTGGCAAAAACATTTCTAATAGAACAAATTCATCATAGGACATTTTTCTTGTCTAGGCAGAAAAGTGTTGGTGTTTTTTTTTTTTT
>NW_009645957.1:0-2873 GCF_000690535.1 Cariama cristata
GCTTCTCCAAGACAGCACACCTCCTGCAGACAGAGGGACATCTCTCCTGGTGTCAGAGAGAGGCCCCAGGCACTCTCTGCAGCCTGAGACTCGGAGGGCTGCATCCACCTTGTGAAACTCAGTCAGTGTCAAAGCCTCTACCCCGGCAAGGAGAGCTGCTCCAACACCAGCTGGGGAAACTACTCTGTACCGTGTTACCACCGTGTCTAAGACTGTTACTGTGGTAAAAATTTTTCAGTCTACAGTAATCTGTGTTAATAGATCTTAAAAAGCCTTTGTAAATCACTTATGCTGCCAAAGAATATTCTAGACATTAAGGAAGAGATGTATCACTATGTGAAGGAGACAGTAACTTGCATACCCATATGTGGGTAGTCCATCACAAATGCCAGGTAAAATTGTAGTTGTTGAAATGCTAACATAAGTTCTGTTACCAAGAAGCAATAATATGCATGATCCTGTGTCCCGGTGCTTCTGACAGTGATGACAATTTCAGCCCCTACTTACAGCTGAAACAAGCAGGTATTTTCAGGAACCATATTTCTTTAAACAGACATTTGAATATCATATAAAATTCATTGTTTTCATTTGCTGTAACAAATCTATTGGCTGTTACAAAACCTAAACTGTAAAGATTTTAGGGATGGTTGTTGTAGATAGGAAGTGAATGTGCTGTGAAGCACATTTTTTTTCCAATAAACCCTTATTAAGAGGCTATTTTGTAAAAATTACATCAAGGTATACACAAAATACACAAAATGTTTGTATTTCAAACAAAATGCACAGAGTCTCAAAAATACTAAATGGCATTTTGAAATTATATTTAATTTAGGCCCATGTATGAATTTCTGTAGTGTACAGACTAGGATTCTTTGTTTTGATCAGAGACAAGGAACTTTTTCTACATATTTTCAATTTCAAAGAATTTTATAAGGAAGACAAAACTAAATAAAATAAAAGTAACTTTAACTTTTTTACAAAAAGTGAAGAAGAATTTTAGGGCTTCTTAAAAATTTAATCATTACTTTTTAGTTTTGAAAACAATTTAGCTTACTCTTCCATTCCATAATTTTTCATTTTCAGATTTTTCTGCAATTCTGAGCTCCTGTAACAACATCTAAGGGTCAAAGGACAACTCCTTTTCTCCTCTGCAAATATTCTAAGCGGTAAGAAGCTAAAAAAACATTACTTATGTTCACTTCTGTACAACCAGAACATGTTAGATGTGTGATTCTGCCTCCCATTACATAACATTACATTAAATGGGGAGCAGCTTTGTTGGCTTAATAGTAATACGCTGCAGCAAGTGGGTTTAAGAAGACAGCAACATGACTTACACCTTTTCAGCAATCATAGGGAAGCAAAACAAATTGAAATTATTACACTGTCATTTTTGTTTTATCTCTCAGTAAAAAAATCCAAACTGGAGACATAGGTGCTTTAGTTGCCATTTTATTTCTAACAGCAATTCAAGGAATTTAGCATTTTGTAGATAATGACAATGAATTTGAGAATCAAGTAGTCAATTCAAAAAGAATGTTTTAAAATATCCTTAACGCTTACATGAAGAGGGAGCAAGGTATTTCTTTTTTAATATGTCTTAAAATGGTTTTAGAAGCATAACAAATGAATGAACAAAATGGAAAAAGCTGCTTCTATTTGAACCTTAGACCCTGCAAAACCGTAAAATTCTCTCAGCTGTATACAGGTTTTATCTACAGAGGTGATGGAACATATTCATATTATATCTGAGAATAGCAACTACAGATGTTTCTGAGGCCTTATTAAAAGCGTCCTTATTTTTTTGGATTGTGGTGTAAACACACAAGTTAAAAACAATATTAGTTAGCATATACTTTGGAACTATTTCAAGTAAATAAACATAGAGTCAGAAATGCTATATGGACATACCTAAGCAACACTGTAGAAGATTCACAACGTTAATAAAAATAATTTTTCTAAGAGAAAACTAAATTCCTGCTAATTTTGTGACATTAGTCAGTTCTGGGCAGTTTGTCAAATGAGAATTGGCAAGGCTGAGTTTGAAATATTGAGCCTCCTTGTGGGGGACTTGCCTCCAACTCATCTGTTTCTAAAATTTTTTACAAGGATAGAAATCCTTCTGCTGTATGTGTGAAATATTATAAAACCATCCAGGTCACATCATCATTCATAACTGACTGCAAATAGCTTGCCTTTATTTAAAGGGACAGATAAGTAGCATTTGGATAAAATTATTACCAAACTTTTAATAACTTATCTATATCCTGGCAAGTGGATTGATTTGAAGTATTAGCACTGTTATCTCATCAAACAGAATGATATAAAATAAAGACAAAAACAAAATAAGCATTTTCATTATCTAAATTGCTTCTTCCTTTTTAGCTTTGAAATAAAAAATAGATGATATTTCTATGAGACACTGTACTTTATAGTCTGAAAAAAGAAATTAACTGCTAAATCCAAACATTAACAAAAAAGAAGATCCAGTGTTTCCAGCATGTTCAGGTTCTTACTAAATTGGGAGAGCAGTGAAATATATATCAAGGTTGTGTTCATTTTTAACAGATCTGCAGTGTTGTATATGGCTGTTAAAAAAAAATCAGGTATTGTAAAAGATTATGAGTACAAACTAAACACGAGAAACATACAAGTGATATACTTTTATAAGGTACAGAATACTATTTAAAATAGATTTTGACAGCCTTATCTCCACTGCATTCAGTAACACATCTCCAGCTTTGTACAGAGTACAAAATCCTTCAGCTACATGAAGAAACTGCCACAGGAAGAAAATTAAATTTTTGATAACATAAATCTGTGAGGAGTGGCTATGTCAAAGGGTCATGATGCCATCCAGAAGGACTTCAACA
>NW_009645958.1:0-3006 GCF_000690535.1 Cariama cristata
ATAAATAAATATAGTAAAACTTCACCACCATTTATAGGTGCAGTTTTATGATTCCAAAAGTAGCTGCAAGCAGAGGCTCTAGAGCAGGCATATTCCCTACAGGACTAAAGCAAAATTCCTATGGTATGATCACAAATTATTTTGTGCCTCAGAATAACCTCCTTTACTGCAGAACTCTTTTTTTCAGCCTCGCTCCATTGTTGAGACACCCAGTCATGGGAAACGCGATTAAAACCCTCCTCCTAACACATTGTGGGAAGAGTCCTTTTAGTTGCTACCATGGCTACGAGATATAAGCCAAGGTCATTGTTTGTTATGATTGTAGCTGTGCTGAGCCTGGGGTATTTTTTAAACTGACAGCTGTTGCATATCAGTGAAATTAAATCATGTTTGAGGCAGAGATAAAGTGTAGGATTTTTCTAATTCAGGTGAGTCACACTGATATTTCTCTCTTCCCTGTGGTCCAACCTCTGATCTTCACTATCACCATACATTAAATACAGAGTAACACCTCCAATTGTCATACACCATTAAAAAGGGTATCAGAATGTGTAACTTCACATGAATAATTTGAAATAAACTGGTAGTTACAAAATTGAGTTAAGTCTGCATGCTTGCAAACTTTGCCATGTTTTAGAGATGCATTTTCTAAAACTAATGACATTGCTGGCAATCTGTACTTGTGCTTTATTTAAGTCGTATTATCCTTTGAATTAATCAGATTTATCAGATTTATTTTGAGTGGATTTGGTATCAGTCATTCACAAGCAATATTTCCAAAATAAGATCAACAAAGAGACATGGTGTAAAAAATAAGGACTCTTCTCTTTTTGACTGCAAGGTTGATTTGGCTATTTTTGTTGGTATTTCTACTGTAAAGACATTACTTTTAAGTATCTGGACTGTAAGAAAATCTGTCCTGTATTTTAAATGAGGCCTCTATACTAAGGACCACTTCCATATATCTGGTTAAACCATAGTGTAGAATGCAAGGAGCTGGTCTAATGCGACTTCTTGTTTTTCAGCCCCATTCAGGCAAGAACAGAGGTAAACCCAATTCCTAGGGTAAATTAAAGCAGATTCAGCATTGTTTTATTGTATATGAACTGTGATTATTTCCTCAAGTAGCTCTCAAGTGACTTAATGCTTCTATTGGTTAATACCGCTACAGCAGTCTAGCAAAGGGTTTGGTACAGAGCAGAAGCCAGGGCAGTAAATGTGATATGGTGTCATGCTGGATAACACACTAACTCCTCTGGGGTAGATTTTCCTAAATATAACACAGAGAACTAAAATATAAAAGCACGATCAGGTAATATTTTGCATTTTATTTACTTTCAGTTTCTATAAACTGCTTTTCTTGCGTAACTTTCCAAAATACATAACGATAGTTCTGACAGGCATTTATCACAAAAGAGAAATATTGCCAATGTGTGTATTCCTCCACAGAGAATTTTCCATGCTTCTGCATTCTCCTTTAAAAATGGTGTAAAACAACATAGTTGGCATCTCTAGATCAAATATGATTAGGTTCTAAACATCCTCTTTCTTAAAAAAAAAAAAAAATATATATACACATATATAATCAAAACTATGCTTATCCTCTATTTCTTCCATTTCATGTGGACAGTCATGTAATGCATGTTCTTAAATGCATCCATGACCTTAGTTAAACCTTACGGTGTGAGGGTCTTAATTTCCATTGTTTCCTTTCTGACAGTGTTGACAGTAAGCCAAGTGAGGAGTGAGAATCCCTATCTTGATATATACTGAAAGGTTCATTAAGTACATCACTTTTCCAGGACCGAGTTATTCAGTTTCAGAAAAGCATATGGAATAGAATACTTCAGAAAGAATCTCTAAATATTAATTATCTCTTTACTCTCAAGCATTAGTATATTGCAATATTCCTGAATGTAAACAGACTGGAGATTTGTTAGTATGGAGAACACTGCATGACAAATTCTTGGGTAAAATCATTTACAGGAAGATAGGAAATGAGTCAGGAATCTTAGGAAAAAAATAGCTATCTTACAGGCATCTGGAAAAATGTCCAACCCCTTTTTTTTTTTCAGATGGAGAAAGGAAATGTATCAATAGGAGTTACAAATTCCTAACTTCCTTCTTAGCTGCATACCAGCTTTGTCTTAAACTTTTAGTGCTAGGCACCAACAAGTAAAACAGGCAAAGGAGAGAAATTGTTTGGCTTTATTCTGTATATTAAAGACTCCTTGATGCACACACTGAATAGAACTTGAATAAGTAATTTGCTCTGCTTCTGAAATTCTTTGGAAATATCAATAGCATTGCACAGAAAGGGTTTCTGAAAGCTGCTTCAGGAGTTTTTCATATGCTATGCAGAATGTATTTTCATATGCTAAGCAGAATAACTGCTTAGCAGAGTGGGAATGTAGTGACTACAGTTTTACATGCTAGGAGGAATCTAAAAGGTTCTTGAAAAGAATATATACTTATTTCTATGTTTTATCTTGGTAAATAAAATGCAGAAAATAAGCAGAGTTAAAAGCGTAGGAACAAGTTTGAAGACTAGGAAAAAGACAACTTTATACTCTTCCATTTGCTCTAAGGAAGGAATAAGGGCACACAATCACTAAGTAACACTGTTTGAACTTAGGTATTTCAAAGACATGGCTTTCTAGTTGAGGGAAAGAAGATTTCAATAGGATCATCCGGTACATTCTTTTGGGATGACTTATCATTCACATGTCACAGTACATCAGATGGATGTCTTCCTGTGTTCTCACCTCTTTCCATCTCCTTGGTATCCAAGAGATACCAAAGAGTCTGTGAGACTCTTGCTAAGATCAAGCGGGAAAAGTTGCTTTCTAGCAGAAATTTCAAGTGTGTGAAGGACAGGGGAACACTGAGGATACCTTTGAAGATGGATTTTTGTTTTGCTAAACAAGTGAGAGGAAGTCTCATTTGTAAGATATAAGTTGGCAGATGAAACCAAGTTAGCGGGAGTGTTGATCTGCTTGAGGGTAG
>NW_009645959.1:0-2830 GCF_000690535.1 Cariama cristata
GGGTTGTCAGAAAGTATTTGAAAGATAAAAGACATCAGCATTATTAAAATTCAGACTGATCTTTAAAATTATGGTTTATAACTTGTATTATGGTCGAACCCCAGTTCAGCAGTAGGCCACAGGGGATGAGCTTGTCACCTGAGGTGAGCTCTGCTCCGGTGAACCCCACCTCTGAAGGAAAAAGCTAAAATCAAGACTCCTGTTTAAGCAGGCAGCGTTGGAAATTGCAGCATGTCTGGTGCACTGCTCTGGAGAGTTGTAGCAAAAAGCATATGTCACCATAGCACTGGGGTTTTTTCCATGGAAAAAATGCCGGTTTTTAAGAGATGCAGCAGTTGTCTGCTGCTGAAGAGGGTTGGTATCAATACTGTCACCTCCCAAGGAAACGTTGATCTGGACACTGAACCTTGAAGGCTTGAGAGTTTTCATCGTTTCCTCAAGTTACGTAGTATATACCCTTAGAGGTGATGGGATTTTGGCAGTAGTGTTTTCTACCACAGGAAAAGTGGAAATTAATTTAAAAAATAATTTTAAGAAGTTCCACTTAAGACTTACTGGGACCTTCTCTTTAGGAGCAGTTATTATTTGAGAGAAAATTCTGGAAGTGAATCTCTGTTTTTCCAGGTGTGTTTTTCTTTTAACATTTTCACGGGTGGCTCTTGCTTCCCTCCGTGGAGAAGTATGATTTCCTCCCTGGGATATAAAAGAGAGTATAAGAAAACTGGCTATGGGCAAGGGAAGTCACCCATGCGGGGAGGTCAAGGAGAAACCACCAGGAAAGGTACATTTATTCTTGCGGTTACCAACTGTGAAAATGAAAACGTCAGTAGTTTTATTGACGTGGATACATGCAAGTGAATGCAATGAACACTGCAAGTGAATGCAATGAACGCTGCACCGAAGGAGGCCAGTGGAGTGTCTCTGTCCTGTGCACACCTGGCGAAGCACTGGGAACCGCAGCCGCACTTTCATTCACAGAGTGCGTAGGAATGGCATTTGGTTACCAGCTGTTTCTCCAAAAGAGAAAAAGGGGGTTGGGTTAGGGTCACAGTCCCACTGACCCACCTCCTGGAACAGCCAGCAGAGCTGAAGGGGTGGAGAAAGCCAGAGACGGTATGGCCTCTTCAAGGCCCACGGTGAATCTCATCTGCCATCTGTCGCCCCGCGGCTTGGCTTTGTTCAGTGGCTGAGCTCCTCGGTCCTCACCACACTGAGCAATTGTTACCTCTCACCCCTGTCAGCTCTACAGAAACAAAGCACCACTGGAGTGAACAGTTTTCATTCCCCACATATAATTAATTGTCAGTTAAACTCAGAGAGCAGGGCCACCTATAAAATTTCGCCCACTTACACTTGGAAACTGATTGATGTAAATCCCACTCCCTTGACTCCCTAAATCTGTCTACTCCTATGTCCACTGTGAGAAAATCCTAAATGCTTTTGCAGTCTGGAGCATGTTTTCAGTGTTGTGAGAGTTCATGCAGTCCATGATTTACAAAACTGAGATTACAAAACTGTTCTCACCAGTGGCTAAATGGAGACCTTGGTATACGTGGAGTCCAGCATTTAATGGCAAGGGACATGTTGTGTCTCTCTTGGATCTTTAGAGCGGTCAGCCCTTAGAATTTAATGGCTGCCCTTTCAAGGTGGAAGATTTTTGCACAAATTTGGATATATTTCCCAACCATCCTGCTGCTGCCAAGGAGTTTACCTGGGCTTGCTTGTCCCTGGAAGACACTCCTATGGAGATGCCTGGGTGACCAGTTTCTAGACTGATCATAGCTAAATGTGAGTGCATGTAGTTATTACTTGGGATACTTTGAAGGAAATGTACTTCTGTGGTGGGTACGGCTAATGCGTCCCAGAAAGATTCTAGTGGAAGGATTGCCACTTCTACTCAAATGGCAGGAGTGTGGGTTTGCCAGTGGAAAATCAGTTTTTAACACAAGCCAAGGTAAGATAAAAATGAGCAGAAGTTATTTACATGCTCAACCCCCTGCATCCCCATCCCTCTGTCAAAAGTTTATTAAGACAGAGGTGGAGACAAATGCAAGAAAACCATGTTTAATCTACTTATCCCAATATTAATTCCAAAGGGCTTCTCTTTCTATCTCTGCCTTTAGTTGACAGACTGTAGATGCTAACCTAATCCATGCAAACTACCCTGATGCTTCACTAAGCCCTCTACAGATCTTTAGTCTCTTGTGTGGCAGGAATGTCCTTTTTGAGCCCAGCTAGGCAATGTTCAACTGTGAGGACTTGTTGAAATTGTGGACCTGATTACCCATATACTCGTGTAACTTGCTAATCATGCTCTATGCAATCACAGATCTGGGGACTGTTGGTGCAGCGCATTACCTGCTTTTGTTTTGAGAGTTAGGTAATGGGGGTAAGCATATAATTTGGGATGCTAAAAGCTTTGGAGTGCTGTCTTTGAGGGATGGTCTGACATTAAGAAAAAGCTGCTTCTGTGTGGGGCTTGAGGTTTCTGAAATGAAAAATCACTGAATGCAAAATAAGGAAATGAGGCTGAGCCTGCCACGTGCATGGGTCAGGGGACAGCCTGGGGCGCACATCTGTAGTATATGCAAATTCCTGAGCTCAAACCTAAGGCTGAGCTTCAGTCCAAATTTGCTGATTGCTTACATTACCAGCCTACATGCAGACAGTCCTGCAGTGAGATTTGGGGTATCCTTTTGTAATCAGAGATGGAATTTGTAGGTAGCATAAGTTCAGGTTACTGGTATGGATAGTGTGAAAACCAGTGGCTTGAGGAACAGGTATCCCAGGGGCAGTGATGGAGATCATAGAATCATAGAATTGTTTAGGT
>NW_009645960.1:0-2987 GCF_000690535.1 Cariama cristata
TCAAACAGTGAGTGCCTTCATTCCTCCGCTGCCAGAATCTTGGCATGAAAAAATTGAAAAAATGAAATTTTGGCATCAACTATGTTGGTGCCAAACTCCTGTCAGCGTACAAAACCAAGAACTTTTGCTGTCTGGGTATTTTCTTTAAATGAGGAAATTTCTCAGCCTTGCTGCCTGTGACCATTAGAAGCTGGGGTTTTCCTCACTGCTGCGGTGCTTCTCCCTCTCCTCCTTTGCCCCTGTCTCTCTGCATCTTCATCTCTCGTCTCTTTTGTGCTCTCCCATTTCCCTTTTCACATGTAAATGCAACATTAAAATATTGAAGGCTATGTCTTCTTTCCCTTCTCATTTTCTGTTTTCAGGCTTCTGCTAATTTTTTGATGCCCTAATTCTGTCTTTGGGATCTTAGTCATTTTTTTCTGCTTGTACAGTTCTGTTTCTCTCCTCTTTTCCATCATTCGTGTCCTGTCAAAGCTCGTTCCATAAAGCTGACTGCCCTTATCTCCCCCGTTTCTCTCCCTCCCTCCCTGCTCCCATCCCACCCACCCGCACCGTGCTTGCCCGGCTGTGCCCTCGCCCTGCCACTCCTGCGCTGAGCTGCGTTGGTGCTCAGCTCCTTCAGCCAGGTGGCTGTGCCTTCGGGGAGAGGGGGCAAAGCCCTCGGCCATGACCCTCGCTAGGGAATTTGGGCAAATTTAGCAGGTGGGAATTTAGTCGTGGCATGTGACAAGAGTGCAAGAGAAACAGGTAGCCGTCTGCCCCGTGTCATTAAGGAGAGGCTGTCACAGGAGTTTGGGTGCAACAGCCCTGGGAGGAGGCGGCACTTCATAGTTCACTTACTGGAATATTGAAATCACGTCAGATTGTCTTTGAGGTTGGTTGTTTGTTTGTTTTGGGGGGTGAGGTGGGATGTGTTTGCTTTTTGTTTTGTTTGAAGCACTTTATAACTGGGAGTTGATTGGACAAAACAAAAAGTGAATTTAGGATTAATCTCCCTGACTATGCAAATGCTTGTCTCTTGATAAAGGCAAGACTAAACCCTTAACTTATGCTTGCATACAAGCTTTGTATTTTTATTTCATCTCTGAAGTTTCCTTAGAGCCATCACAATCAGATTGTAAAAGAGAGTGAAGAATAAGTAACTGTCGTATGTTCAAGTGGCCAAATGCTTTTTCTGTGGCAGAATCAAAATGAAACAGAAATGGCTGGGAACAATTTTTTTTTTTCCCTTCTAATAGGGAAAAATTTTGCAAATATGTTTTACGGTGCCTGATTTTATAGTGTCTCAGACACAAAATACTTCCAGGCTGCTGTGTATTGTGAGATAGGTGGGGACTGAATGTTAAACTGCCTGAAGTCATATTAATAAACAAAAGCATAGATAATGCTATGAGGATTAATGTTAATTTTGCACTTCTCTCTGTAACCAGGAATAAGTACTTACTAGTGTAGGTATAAACCCTATCTAAGAATATTTAGGAAGAAAAGGGGTGGAGGTAATGAAGGAGTTACAGCTGGAATGTGGATGTTCAGCAAAATGAACATGAGATAAAAGCACCCCGGTTTGGTTTTGGGAGGATTTTGCGATGATTTGCCTTGCAAGATGGAGGAGGAGTGCGGTGAGTGGGTGGGTAGGGAGGCACCTGGAGTTGTGCCTCCCTGCTTGGCCTCTTCCCTTGAAGGGGATTTCAAACTCAAATGGTCTGAAGCAAAGCAGACAGGAAAACGCAGTTAATAGCAGTCCTAATAAAGGTGGTACGTCACAAATAATAGTTGGTTACAAGGGAAGAGTTAAGGGGATTAAGCTGATTTAGACTTTGGTGACCGCTACACGATGCTCTTGGGCTGCTGCCCCATGGGAGGGAGGCAGGGGCAGAGGAGAGCAGGATCTGTGCGCCCTTGGGCCCGGCTCTCCCCTGGGAAGGCGCAGGCTGTGGTGCGGCTGTGGGTCGCTCTTTGGGGGGCTGCTCTTCAAAACCCCGTATGGCGGGCGGCTCACCCTCAGCCTGCTCTCCGGTCCCCTTTCCCTCCCGTGCATCCCCCCAGGGAAGCCTGCCCACGCTGCTGGGCTCTCTGGGACCCACTGTTGGGTGCGGTAAGGTAGGTAGGAAACAGAATTTTAAAATTGACCTGCTCATTAGATCTTAAGTAGTTTTATTATTTTGCAAAGTAAGAGAGCAAATCTGAATTATTTACAAATCCTTTCATGAAATCTAGAGAAAGAGTGAGTTTGTGAGGAATACAGGCTGAACACCGTTTTTTGGGTTTTGTTTTTTTTCTCTCCCTTCCCTCCTGTGCTGTAAGTGCACCTTGAAATGCCATTACCTGCTGTAGCTGAGAACAAAGTAATTTGTAATGTGGAACAGCTGATTTTTCATTGTAGTTCCACTGGGGCATGATGCAAAACAGGCCAGTGTAGCTGCGGTGGTAGCGCAGTAGCCCGCATTCAGGGCGGGCACCATGGCAGTTGCTGTATCCTGTCACCTTTGGCCAGTAATGAAGCTATTTGCAAAATTACTGGGGGCTTTTAAATATATTTGACGTATTCTACTTTTTGCAAAGTATAGAAGCCTATGCAGGAGGAAAAAATTGAGCTTGGACCATTATAAAAAGATAAATAAAAATGCAAATTACAGTTAGCTGACGTCTTCCCCATATCTAGGAGCCTTAATTACGTTGAGGAGCTAATTTGGTGAACCAGATAGAAAGATAAATGTTTTCAGAGCCAGCTAAGGCAATTTCCTGAGTTCATTTTTTTTCTAAATGGTAGTGCCTGTGGTGGAGCTGGGAAATGCCAGCCCTTTTAGGCTGGGAGCACCCCGTGATGTGTGGGCTTTGAGAAGAATCCAGCTTCGAACAACTCTCAGTAGGACAGTGAGCTGCTGGATTTCAGAAGTGTCAGGGCACCGCTGCAGAATTCACCTGCCCCGTGAATTCTGTTCTGTTGTCTGGAAGCTCAGCTTTCAGCTGCAAAAAAGCTTAAAAAT
>NW_009645961.1:0-3093 GCF_000690535.1 Cariama cristata
ATTCTATGATTCTATGATTCTTTCATGACATATGCGCTGGCTGTGGGACAGAGAATGTATCTTGTTGTGCAGCTTCTCTTTAGCTTGGGTTTCATTTCTGTGTTAAGTCATTGAAGATAAAGTTGCTTTTTAGTCCAGTGGGAAGCAGAAACGAAACTTCGTAGTGGTCCTTCAACTTGATGTGTTGTGAAAAGTGTTAAGTTAAGTTGTGTTGCTAGAAGAATTACAGATTGTAAGGAGAGCTCTGCTGTGAAAATACTCTTAGGTGGGCTGCCAAATTACACCCTTTAATTACACTGTCAGTCTAGTAAGGCATCATTAAAACAAGGAGAGGTAAGTTTGGGTCCATAGAGCAATTGATCCGTTCCAATATTTCAGGTTGATTTCCAGATACTGTGGAGACATTTGCAAACTACTACAGATCCCTGCATGCTGGTTTGCTTCCATTTGCACTTAAAAAAGCTGCTATATGAATAGGTAACATCTTTCCAAGCTGAAAATGACTGTGAACCATTCCATTTTTTTCTTCCCATTCATCAAGTTTGCTAGTGTCTGTGCATCACCTTGTTTATCATTCATCTGGAAAATTATATTAAAGTAGCATGAAGAGTTGGAATGTAAAACTGTGCAATTCAGGAAATTCACAAGTGCTATGATTTCTGCCTTGTCTCAACCTCATCCGTTGGTATTCCTTCGGGATACAAAATTTTGTCAAGAGGCTGTAAACAGGACACATCTCTACCTGCAAAGTATTTTGTGATATGAAAACAAGAAGTATTAAGGGAAGAGATTAAGGCTAGAGCTGAAAGATACTGGGCACTGTAATATCATCAGCATTCTCACATGACAAAGGGTGGGATAAATATGGTCAGGTCACAAGGAAAGGGCTGAGTACATTGACAGTGGCAAAGAACACTGATACCAATCCTCACAATTATTTTATGTTACGCCAGCCTCCCAAATGAACTCATTCATTCATGGCAAGCAATTAGCTGAAGCTCTGAATGTTGCCATTGCTTCTGCCTCCCCAGGGACTGCTGAGACCCCTTCGCTTTATGGTCCTATAGTTTCCACACAAAGGACTAAGTATGCCTAGCACTAACAAATCTGTTAGATTTGCCTTTATGTATTTCATGATGTAAGTAATATTCTCATTCTGTTTGATATCTCAGATGAAGGGGATCAGTGCAGTGAAGGGGAAGACAAGTTTTTCTTCCCTTTTAACTTTAGTGTTTCCAGAAGAATTTGTCCCTTCTGGTGTTACATTGTGGAGGTATCAGAAAGCAACACTGGAAGCGCTCTCTTTTTGTCCAGTACCCTATAAGAGGGTAGCATGTTCTTAGCACAACCTCATTCCTCACCCAGGGTCTGCAGATTCCTACTGATATCCCACAAATGGCAGCTTTGCTCTGTTCTGGAGGGCAGTGGGTACACAGCCAATAAAAGGAAGAAAGAGAAGAGAAACATTATGAGGTTCATCCCTGTGTTGCTCAGCAAAGAATACTTCCAGATACCACCACTTCAGCTGGTGTAAGGTGAAGAAGGAGCAGAGGAAACCTTAGCAGAGGCTTAACAGGGTCACATAATCAGAATAGGAGTATGTAAGGTCATGCAGAGCAGGTCACAACACCCGTTTCATGGACATTATTATATTGAACAATGTTCAATCAGAGCAGTTTCTAATAATTTTGAGTTACAGTACTGCTGCAGTATAGATATATCTCACCTGGCTTACTCTGTCTCTGTTCTAACCCATCTCTTTTTAGGCAGGAAAATTCTCACTGTTTTTACATTGTTATAGCCCCTAGCCCGTTGTGGTTTTCACTTATTTTAATCCAGGTGAAAAGAAGGAATCTGTGTGTTTAATAGCATTATTAAAAACACAACAGTAATACGTATATGCACATAGTGAACCTGTCAAACCTTTCACAAAGAACATGGTGCTAGTCCCTTCAGACAGGCAGTCAGATTTCCCTCAGGGATAGCTCCTAAACTCTTCAAGATGAAAATAATAATAGCAAAATGATACAGTATAGACTGGACATTGTTAACATTGGCATATGCAGTGAATAAAATTAATATAAAACTCAGGAGTCAAGCCTAAGTACTCGAGAAATTGTCTGCTAGAGGAAACGTCTGCCATAAAAATAACACTAATCAGGTGCTGATGGAAGTTCAGATTATTCCTGAATCTATTCTAATAATTTCCTTACAAGTGGGAGATCATGTGTTAAGTCAACAGTGATGGAAGAATTTGCAATACTGTTGCTTACAGAGGAGTTGCATCTCCTTATCTGAGGGGCTGAATTTGGGCCTTGATTTTGAAAAATTGGCTTGAAGTTAAACAAGCTTCAGAATTAGTAACACATTTTCAGATCACCACGGCTCCTACATCAGAACAAGTTCAGTTGCCCCTGGAGGTGAGAATGTAGGAAGTAAATTAAAGCAATCTTTTGCCATTATGCTAGTGTATACTTCTAGATTAATTGTTGGTACCAGCAGGGCTTTACTGTGAGGATGCTCTCAGCAGGGCTGCAGTCCTAACCTATGGCTGTTTCTATGGGGAAAAAAGCTGTCAGAAAGGGGGTGCAATTGCACAAAAGGGGAAACAGTCTTCGATACAGCTTAAATTAATGCTAATTGAAATAAGGAATAGGTTGCAGGAGGGAGGTGGCAGTGTTAATCAGCATAATATAAGGCAGGAGACTAGAAACACTCTGCTAGGATCTGTGCCTGTATAGCTCAGTTTGTTTACAACAAACAAAATCTTCTCAGCTACTGTTACTGTAGCCATGGCAACAGTATTGAGGTTACATCTATCAACAAAGAGAGCAAAACAAAGATAAGGCTGGTGTTTAATAAAGATGAGCTGTGATAATTATACGTCAGGCAACAGAAGACTGCAAAAGGAATGGCCTGTGCCCCCAATGTATGTGACATTCCCTCTGCAGCAACAGAAATTGGATAAACTTGTGATGCCAGTGTCACCATTGTCCTAATAGGTGGGTGAAAGGCATTGAATATATTCCCATTCCTTTTAAATATTACACAAAATCACAGACTTACAGAATCGATTTTGTTGGAAGAGACCTC
>NW_009645962.1:0-2926 GCF_000690535.1 Cariama cristata
CATGAAGCATCTAAATACCTAGTTGTTGCCACTTGCCAAGGCCTCACTGGTGATTTAGCCTTTGCCTCTTTCACCTGAAATGTTTTCCTCCTGCTGCATACCATCTAACATCGAGATATTTTGCTTGTGTGCAGGCTTGCTAAGACCAACTGGCTTGGAGGTCTTGGGCTGGCTGTGCAGAGATTTTAAGCAGCTTTCCATCACACAGATGACATTTGTCACATCCCCTTCTTCAAGGTCAGCTTAGTGAAATGCAGCTGTTAAGGACATCTCAAGTCAGCTCTCAAGTGCTTTCAGTGCACGGCCTCAGGTTAAGCCTGGGAGAAACCTCTCTCCCAGCAAGTCATCGCAGGCTCACAGAAGGTGGCAGGAGAAGACACTCACATCTCCAGGGATGGGCTAAAGCTCAACAGCAAGGAAGGACCACTGTGGCTTTGCAGGAGGCCCCATGTGGGCAGGACTGAGGGCCGTGAGGACCTTGCTATGGATCATGAGAATCTGCCACAGCCTGTTTTTTCTACCTACGAGCCCAAGGAATGAAGGCAAATTCGCAACAACGAAGAGCAGATCAGAGAGGCAAGTCTCTCACAAGTGATCTCTCCCTGAGAGCTCCGTAGTCATGACCCTTGACGACTTGGCCAGACCCTCGCGCTTCTTCCACCAGACATGTGGGCTCAATTTGGGAGTGGAGAAGCTGTTGGAAACAAGCAAATCAACGGGTAGGATGGTGATCAGAGATGCCTGCGTCCCTCCCTGAAAGTAACCTACACCCAAAATCACCTGTTTTTCTCAGCCATTTCATCCCAGAGGCCAAAGGCCTGGATGGCGTGCTTTTGAGGAGAGGCTCAGGGCAGGGAGTCAAAAGCTTCTGGCTCTTTTTCCTGGGTCAGGGATCGGGCGGATCATTCCATGCATTTAAGAGTACAAAGGGAAATCGGTTCAGTCTCCCAGACTAGCTGGGAGTCATTGTGATGTGGAAGAGTTGGGGAAAACCCTGAGCTCCAGGCAAACATGAGTCAACCTGCTGTGGACACGTTGCCCTGGCCTCAGACGTGACAGGGGTACCACAGTTCATAGCCTCATCCTACCAAAGTGCTGCTTTCTCCAAGGGCATTTCTACACCTTTTAGCACCTTCCTGAAACAACTGGTACTTGTGTGCAATCTCGTGCCACTGCTGCCTTCCAAGGCATTGCTGTTTGGTTGCTGCTCAAGGGTTCGTGTGACGCAAGAGGAGCCTAGAATAATGATGGTTAGAAAGGACTTCTGGAGGTTCTGTGGGCCGACCTCCTGCTCTGAGCGGTCCAAACTTGCCAATGTCTTCAGAAAACTCCGGGCCTTGTCCCATTGACTTCTGAACTCTGCCATTGTTTGAGAGGTCACTGTCTCTTGTGCAGCTCTTCCAGGGGTGCACTGCACCCACTGTGGGCCACCAGGAGGTGGCAGGGAGGGTGCCAGCACTGGTGAGCAGATCCAGGGTTATGGTGTAAGGTCTGGAAATGGGATGAATAAAAGTTTTCCTGTGGTCTGTATAATGACACGGCAAGGATGCCCACTTCTCTGTCTCATTCTCAGTCTAGTTGTTTCATCCCACTTTGAAAACCCAACCAGTTCCAGTTTTCATCTGAAGGAGCCAAGAGGCCGCAGTGTGCTCCATGGCACCATGGAGAGCAGAAGGGCTGGGTGTGTGCAAGGAATGCCACCTGCTCTGCATTTCACTTCCATGCCAGTGACTAGAAACCCCTTCTGCGCAGAAGGGCTGCAAAGAGGAGAGAAAGTGTGTGCCAGTACAACTTGCACTGTAAATCCTGGGGAGAACCTTCCCTCCTGATCTTGATAGTTCCTTCCTGTCCATCTCCAGACCCCAGCGCATAACCCTGAGATCTGCTCACCAGTGCTGGCACCCTCATGGTTGTCTCCTGGTGGCCCATTTGTGGACCTGGGAGGCTCAGCTGTGAGAGTCCCTGGCTGATAGGGTGGGGACCAGGCCTCAAGCCCCTGCTCAGGTGAAAGCGTACGTGTTTGGTGACTACGTGGTTGGAGTCAATCATCTCCAAAGGTCCTTTCCAACACAAGCTGTTTGATGAAAGATGAGGGGAGGGATCGTTGTCCTTCCCTTGGCACTGCAGAGGCCACATCTGGATTGGTGTGCTCCATTTTGTGTTCCCCGGGACAAGAGAGGTGGGGATGATCTCTCATGGAGAGAGGTACTGGCAGAGGACCAGGCAGAATGTCAGGGCTGGAGCACATGAGGTGTGGGGCACCAGGCTTGTGGAGCCTGACGGAGGTGAGCAAGGTGGGGAGGAGGGAATGGAACTGCTGTCTCCCAGCAGCTACAGGACATTATGGAAAGGATGGAGCCAGACTCTCCCGAGAGGTGCACTGCAAAAGGGCAAGAGGCAACAATCACAAGTTGCAACAAGGGCAACACCGGCTGCCTTTTTGGGAAAAGAAATGACAGAGCTCGTGGTGCAGCCCTGGAAGAGCTGCGCGAGAGACAGTGACCTCTCTGACAGTGGCAGTGTTTGGAAGTCGACAGGATAAGTCCTGGAGGTACCTGCTGAGGCTGCTGAAGTACCAGGAAGTTTTGTCTGCTTGGGGCAGCGGATCAGCCCAGAGGACCTCCACAGTTCTCTTCCAACCTTTGTTATTCTAGGGTACACTGAGTCTCAGGAACCCTTGAGCAGCCACCAAAGGGCAATGTGAGGGAAGACATCAAATGCAGGAGATAGCAGAGAAGCCCCAGTTGTTTCGGGAATGGTGCTAAAAGGTGTGGAAATGCCCTTGAGGAAAGCAGAACTTTTGAGCTATGAGCTCTGGTATCCCCGGCACACCTCAGGCCAGGGTGTGCCACTGAAGTCAACAGCAGAGTGACTCATGTTGGCCTGGAGCTCAGGGATTTTCCCAACTCTTCCACATCAAAATGAC
>NW_009645963.1:0-3054 GCF_000690535.1 Cariama cristata
ACATACATCTGTGGAAACACAGAGAGTTGTAGAGGGCTCAAGACGCTGTTGCAGTACTCTTCTATAGGGACTCTTTCCAGAAGTTTCCTTTCATCCTCAGATGGTCAGTGGAAACTAACAGGAGCTTTCTCCCCACAGAACACTTATGTGCTGCTCATCAGAATGACTCTGCCTATGACAGCCCAGATCCTGAAGCTGAAGGCAGCCCCTGTACCTCTCAGATGGAGCAGCCCAAAGGGAGGAGCACTAGTGTGAGCAGAAGATATCCAACACACATCTCTGCCCCTTCACTGACTAATTTCAGAAATGACATCAGCACGATGGACAGGAGGTACTCAGAGCCAGACCTGTCCTTCCAGAACCGCCTTGAAGGCAGGATAAGGAAACAGAAGCTAAACAAAAGTGAGGACAATTTTCCAGTTCAGCAGAAACAGCTAGGGTTGGAGGCACTGGAGAAACGGCTTGCAATCTTACCTTCAGAATTATCAACAGACTCTCTACCCAAAACATCTTCCAGTTGCTCCCTGGAGAGCTCTGACGGCTCGGTCTTCACCAGCTCCCCAGTAGTTTCACCCTCTAGTCCCAAAAAAACCTTTTTAAATAGGCCCCAGTCCTTTTCCACCAAGGCCACCGAAGACTGCAGTACACCTAGCAGAGAGATCAAAAAGCATTCCATGTCATTCTCTTTTGCAAACCGCAGGAAAACACTAATAAAAACCCAGAGTTGGGGGCCTGGAAAAAACATGGGTTTTCAGAGAGACAATTTCACAAAGAAAGATCAGTTCTCCTGCCGAGTTGTCCAGGAGAACAGCCCTGATGATGACAAACCGTTGCCTATGGAGTATGAGCAAAGGTCCCGTTTCAGATCCGCTGATGAAGTGTTCAGAGAGGTAGACCAGAGGAATCCTGGAAGACCACCTTCTTATGAAGAGGCTACTAAAAACTGCCTGGCCACTAAAGTTCCCTCCCACAATCTCACTGTTCAAACTATGAGACGGTTAAAGGTGTCAAACCAGGACACTTCGCTGCCTCATCCATGCAGCAGCTGTGCACCGGACGCAGTATACACGGCTCTAAAGGATCTACCCAGTGGCAGAGTTTCTGCAGCAAAGGATTCTGATGTGGAAACTGAAATGCTCAGCGTCACTGTGGGAATAAACTCCCGTGTGAGTTTACCTGTGACCCCAGGAGTTTACCGATTGAGAGCCATGTCTGAGTCCTGTCAAAAGAACAAACTTGAGTATGTGGCTCGGAGGTGCAGCCAGCCAGTTTTTGACGTAGACCAGATCCAGTATGCTAAGGAATCCTATGTTTAAAAAGCCTCTCCCTCCTCTTTGCACTGTACAGAGTAAATATTGTAAAAATAGACATCTTGCTCATCCTTTGTAAGATTTTACTTTCAAGAGACCAAGAATAAGCTAGCTCTGCATTAACTTTTTTTTCCCTTGAGGCTTTCCCGAAGTGTCTGTTGGCTTGACACGTCACATTCTTTCACCACAAGAGGTGGTGGTGGGGAAGACCTCTGTATTATGATGTAAAAATGTAAGTGAATATGCTGTACATAACCTGTTGTGTGGGAAAACTAGTTAGTAATTGACAAATAGTGCTGTATTTGTATCCCCCAAAGGACAATTAAAAGGTTGGCAGGTCCAAAACCTGTCCCTTCCTTTTCTTTTCTGTACGGTCACAGACTCCATGCCATTTGTCACATGTGCGTGACAGGCTGATGCAATGCTTTGCTGATTTTCTGTGTTAAGAAGTGGACTGGCAGTTAGTTCCCCTAACTGGGGAAGAGCTGTTCTGTCATCAAGGCCACTTCAGCACTCCTCCATAAACATGGTACCTGCTGCCATTCCCTCTTCCTGCTTGCTGGTGATGAGAATGATCTGACCACTAATCAGCACTAGTGTTGTACACTGAGCCTGGGTTTAGAGACACCGAAGCCCTACAAGGTCATTACGGGAATGAATCAAGTAACCCTCGTGTGGCCTGAGGTACTTTTAGTCTTAATAAACTGGATGGGCTAAGCGGAAAGAAGGAGTATCTTTCGGTTTGCTTTTATGAAGCAAAAAAACCCCAAACAACAAAAGGAAACATTCTGGATTCCAGCTGTAAATAGTTAAAGCTGCAGCTCATTAAAGAAGAAAAAAAAAAAAAGACAGAAAAAAATACAAAAAAGAAAATACCAGGTGATGCCCTTATAATGTTGTAAAAATGACTGGAAGTGCAATGTGTTTTTACATGTAGGAACTTGTTTTGGTTAGCACTTACCTGCCCTTTTATGGTTCAGCATAGCCTTGAACCAGGAGCAGGGCGACTTTTGTTTTTCTCGTGTGTAATTTCCACTACAATAAAACATTTTTCTGCATGAATGCTAAACTGTCCATTGTCTGTCTTTAAAACATCCAGGCCCTACGTGTACTGTACCTACTTTTATACTATTCTATAGGTACGGCAGGTCTGCTTGAATGAGACGGCATATCTAAGTAGCGAGAAGGAAAGTAACTGACCAACAGTATCATTACTATTGCTGTAAGAGGCTGCAGGCTAGATTTTGGGAACAAATTCCTCTCTGTCAGGAAAACAAGTTACACTGCCCTATGACAGCAATTATCAGTGAGGTGGAGAGGGAGCTGCAAAGAGGTGATGCTGCTCCAAAAGCGGAACAGATTAGAAAATAACATACCAGCATCTCAGGTATGATGTTTTCCAGTTGTAGGTGTTCACAGGAGACAGAGGAAGGTGAAGGAGAGTACCTGGCCTGACAGAAGAAATGATGTGAGAAGGACCGTACTGGTAGGCTGCGACTACAGAAAATGCCACCTCACTTAGCCCCCCTAAGCAGTGGCACTCTGCTTCCAAGCAAGCTGAATGAGAGGGCTCTGCTGCAAGCTGCAAAAGGCGTTTGCTATTTTCTGGAATCTGCAACTCCTGAGTCACAGAATCACAGAACAGGCGAGGCTGGAGGTCGCTCCTGTCCAACTCTCCTGTTCAAGCAAGGTCAGCTAGAGCAAGTTGCCTAGGACCATGTCCAGACGGCTTTTGAATATTTCC
>NW_009645964.1:0-2851 GCF_000690535.1 Cariama cristata
AAAAAAAAAAGTAAAAGTGACAAGTATTGGAGCTGGCACAGGAGAAGCAGGAGGAGTGCCTGGACTACAGGATGAGAGAGAGGAAGCCCAGTAGGAAGCAGCAAGCTGTTAGATAAACTCTGAGGTGTCACAAAACTTCATGCTTCAAGACCTAGGTTAAAATTGCTATTTGAACAATTCATTATTTCAGGCACACAAGCACTTCTAGGGAAATGAACCAAAAGCAGTGAACTTCATTTAAATACAGGTTGGGAACAACTGTCAAGAGGAACAAGGTCAATATCAATTCCCTTGATCATATCCCTTATTGCTGTAAAGTGCAAACTGCTTTTATCTTTTAACAGTTGAACTGATTAATATGACCAGTTAAAATTGCCAGTCTCCATGGGATGAAGAGAAACAGATACATGTGAACATGTGTTGAAAATTAAAGGGTGGTGAGAAGTTAAGAAACTAGTAGGCCATCCCTCCAAACTCTGCAGAAAGCACAACTTTCAGTAGCCAAATTCTGAATTGTAGTCCCCAGCCTCATTTCAGAGTTGCCAGCTCTGTGTCAGACGTGAAGATGACCTCATTTACACTGAAGTGCACTGCCTTGTTTTCAACAATACTTTTGGTCTGAGGAAAGATAATATAAAAGAACTTCCATCTTCAGCCACAACACACCACCATCACGCTCAAAACAACACTCAAAAAAGAAAACAAAAACAAAACAACAAAAAAAGGAGAGCACGCTCATGGTTGGCACTGCTCTGAGACAACTCAACCATTGTCTTTTTCCTCTCAGTTTTCACAGTATGACCCAAAATACCTTGCTTTCATCCTGATTCTTGTCAAGAATACTGCTGAGAGCTCAGAACTTCTCTAAAATAGATTTACTGGGAAGCTAGGAACAAATCTATTTAGATGAATTGTAAAATGAGGGCTTAGCATTCAGTGGCACAAATGACAGGCACATGCTGAAATGAATTAACCCCACTGGCTTGGATGTAATACCTAGTGTCTTTAAATGTATCATTCCTCCATTTCTAAAACTATTTTAGAAGAAAAACTCCTAAAATATCATAAGAGTAAAGGAGAGACTGAAAGAAGAATTGAACGCCTCATTCTGGTTTTGATTTCTTAGTGATCTTGGCAAATCACTAACTCATTCTTCACTTTCTGCCTCATAAAACTGAGAAAAATCTTGATATATATCTGACACTTTTAATATGAAAAGCACTTTAGAGAAGCTTTTTGACACAGGATGAAAGATTGTACTTTGCCATACAGAATAGCTATATTACCTGACATGCTCATTATACACTGTCAGAGAGCAACAACTTTCAGCATATTTTCCTCTTATTATTCCTCATTTTTAGACCGTGTTCGGTAATTATGGATGGAATTTTGTAGGTTGCTTTAGTGACTTACAAAAGTAATTCCATTGGACAAATCTGTTTCTCAGTTGTTCAGAAATGTTTTAAAGAGTCTTGCAGGTATTTGGGTAGGGTTTTTTGTAATGCAGCCTTCTCAGTCCACACAGTTTGAAAAATCGGAATTATTTAAAATCTCTGTCATTTTATTGCCATAAATGGAAAATAACATAAATGATATTTTTCCTGTCTGGTGTCACTAAATACTGTACCCATGCCTACACAAGCAGCATTCACATCACAAACACAATTGTGATTTCTATGCTTATGTTTTTGGGTCACAACTCGAAGCCAGTTTTGCTGCTTCTTCCTCCTTGTCTCTGCTGTATGGGCTGCACAGAGGTACAAAGATAAGATGACCGCATTGTGAACATTACATGCTTGTTTTTGCTGCACACATTAGCCCGGCTCCCCCGGCTGTGCTTACAGCTATTGGAATTTCTCTAGCAAATCAGAATGATTTTTGGCACACTTCAGACTCACTCTCCTTCAGCAGAAATTGGCCTGCCTATTTTAGAAACAATCAGAAAGCACCAACCATACATTTATTTGACTACCTGACCTGCCCTTCAAAACAGTCATTACCATGCAGAATAATGACATTCTGCAAAAAGGAAAGTGCCATTCTCAAAAGCAGTGAGTGCTTTTGGGAATCATTTCAGTAAGTCAAACAATGCTGTTCAGCCAATGAACTGACTTCACTCCTAAAAATACTTCTTTGTATGTCAGTGAAAATTACGCCCAGACACACTAAACAAAGAGACTGTATGTTACTTGGGGGTGGCAGCCAGCCGAGACTGCCGTCTCACTACCCATCTGCTTCTTCCACACTGCCAAATCCTAGGACCTTTATTAAAAACAGGACTTGAATTAAGCAATTTGCCAGACTCTGCCCCTTTCCTACTGCCGACTCTAACACAGTGTCACACTTGTGTCTAGAGGAAGGCAAGAAAAACTGCTTCTCTTCCACTGGCTTTCACAGGAGGTTGAGCCAAAATACATGAGTTGTTGTTGAAAATTCTTAGAAAATTAATTTCTATTTCTTTAGCTCTTCATGCCAGCACGTTTTCTGACTTTCCTCAGAATGAAAGTCATTATAGAGAACAACTTAGTCAAGTTCAAAGGAATCCAAAGGGATGTGTCCTAATGAAGGTGCGTCTCCTCACAAGCGCTACACCACGGAGTACTGTGGGGAAATCCCTGCAACAGAGTATGATAAAAACATGGACTGGAGAACGAGCTGGTGAAGGGTTTCAGGACTCATCACAGCTGAGATCTCCACCTGAGGCTGCCTTGGGCCTGTGAGCATACTCAAAGTTTAATTTTGGTCACATGCTGTGTGTGAACATTGTCTGTGTCTAACAAGATGTTCCAGATTCTACAACTATTCGAGGATGCATTCATTTCCAAAGAGTTACAGCAAAACAAAGGTTAGG
>NW_009645965.1:0-3140 GCF_000690535.1 Cariama cristata
TTCTGTTTCAGCCAAACCAGGACAAACCAACTGATGATAGTACTGTGAGTTTTCTTTCATAGGCTGACTGATGGGAAAATAATGAGGAAAAAAAGAATACTATCATAGCACCAGCCCTTTGGAAACGTAGTGGGTAGGGTACTGCCTTTCAGGGGAAGAGTGGGCGTCGAGGCCCTGCTCTGGTCCAGACGACCTGTATCATCTTCAGCGTGACATTTCACCTCTCTGCACGACCAAGTCCCATCTGTAACACAGGGTTAATAATGCTGCCTTTCCTCATGGGGATATGACGAGGAAAGGAGTCATTAACGACAGGAGGCACTCAACGCAGCGATGGGGCTGGTTCATTCGGAGGTAGGCATAAGACAGTCAGGAGGTGCTGAGACCTGGAGAAAGATGAGGTTTTTCAGGGTAAGACTTGTCCCTTTATTAACTGTTAGCATAACAGGACTCTGATCTATGCGGGGATCCCTCTTTTTTTACAATACATGTAAGAAGTGAAAGTACTTCATATTAACTGAGAGCAGTTTACTTGAGAAAGAGTTTTGTGCAAACAGGCCTATTTATAAACACAGAAGGAACATACTCAGCTTCTTGGGCGGGTTGGTTCAAAACAGTTCATAGAAACTGTTCTGATGAGAAACTTGGAGGTTGGCTGACATTATTATAGAAGGTGTCTGCTTTCTTTGGAAATGTTACGTTTTTGTTGAAAAAAACAGCACTAAAAATATCACCCAAACTAAAAAGCTTCTCAATGGGAAAAACGTATCATCGTTGTTGGTAGAGACCTTAAAAATTTCATTCTACCCTGTTTTCTGACTTTCGTGTGAGCTCTAGAAACTTGGCCTGTGTGAGTCCCCTTTGCGCTTGTGATAAATTACAGTCTTGTGGAAATTGCAATCCAAGATTATTCAATGAACACCAAAACGACGGTTTTCACACCAGGAAAGCTAAGCATGTTTTGAAGCAGGATGACCTCTGCCACTGACTGATGTCACCGCCCACATACGTGCTGCTCCCAGACCAGTCACTGGGGGCTATGGCCAGATGAATTGGGAGCGGAGGTGTCTCCTGCACAGGGGTCAGCCCGCAGCAGGACGGTCTGCAGAGCTGATGTGACAAGAGGTGTCCAGGTTGTCCCCAGATGCATCAGGGCATCCATGCAGCTTTAAAATGATCGGAGGGACTTCAGGGGTCACTGCCCTGTCCCTCCTTGTCACCATCCCCTGTCTGGAAGTTCAGCAGCAAAGGCAGGTGGGTGGGAGCTCACAGCTCTGCTACCAAGTCTGCTACTTCTGTATTACGGTGCTGAGTGATGGGGTTTGAGCTACGCTGGAGATTTTCCCCTGGGGAAAACCTGGGAGTGCTGACTTGCTCTGTTTTACCTGCAGGCTGGTGGGAGCAGGATGGTCACTGGGTGGGCAGTGCAACCAGCACCCAGCTGCTGGGCAGCAGCTGCCGCCCTCCCAGATGCTGAGCCGTACAGTTATTCCGCACAGGGTAGAGTCTGTGCTTCCACCAACGTGCCTTGTTTAAAGCAGTAGAACTTTTATTTTAAAATACATAGAAATATATATAATATTATATATATACACAAGATATATATAGAATATTTTTATATGTATATATACACACACACACAAAATATATAGAAAACTATTTCATTTCTAAATTAAAATCTCAGGCAAGCCAGAAGAGGTTTTTTGACCTTTCTGCATACAGACAGGTATTCCCATGTATGTGCTACAAGAAATGTGCAGGGGCAAGTGCGGTGTTGCTGCTGGACACATCCAGGACACAGCTGAGTCCAGCAGCTTTGCAGACATCTGGACAAGCACATCTTTATCCAGAAACAGCCAGCACTCCACAGCACTCACAGCATGCTTTTAGGAAATAGAAAATAGAATTCTGTGCTTTTTGAAAAGTGACGTACCTAGAAAAGAGAGCTTGTAAAAGGCCTTAGAGGGATAAGGGCTTCAGTGCTGTGGCTCTGTCAAAAGGCCAGTCTGAGAAGAGAAAGCCTCAAACCGAAAGATGCGCTGACGAAAATCAGGAGCATCACATTGCAGGTCTCGGCGAAGGCTAATTAACACCCGTGACAGCTTACATCCTGTCTGCTGGTGGAAAGGAAACATGCCGTAGGCGTCCCAAGGCTGACATTCACGCCTGGCATTTCCCCCATGCTGCTGCCGCCGCGGGGTGTGCAGCACAGCCGGCGTGCAGACCTCTGGCACCCCGGGCCCAGGAGAGCCGGAGGGCAGACGCCCCGCTGGGATGGGGCGTCAGGGGACGCAGCATTGCTCTGATGGGGGTCGCAGGGCCTCCCCCTTAGCTAACTCCCATCCCTTCTGCCTCAGCAGTTTTCTGCACGGCCTTTGCTGCTGCACTCAGAAGTCTTGGAAAGGCACGTACAGCCCATTAACGTGCAGGACGACCGGTGCTCCCGAGCCTACCGGCAGCTCTGGTAAGCTTGGCCGTTGCTGGTGACGCCTTCAGGGCCTCCAGCCAGGACCTGCCCGTGTTCGGCAGCACGAGGCAGCCCATGGAGGTTTCCTGCCGGCAGAACATCAGCCCTGAGTTCACAGGGGCACCAGCTCTCCTAGCAAATGGGGTGCCCACGGGGACTTTCCCCATCACTGGCACAGGATCATCCCGCTGAGAAAGTGTTCAGGTCTTCCCAGCACGGCTCTGCCTGGGCCAGGCAGCCCTTGCCAGCAGCACCTCAGCACCATCCGGAAACTGGCATGAGCTGGCAGCTTGGACAAGGTCTCCCTGCTTGACAGGGCAAGAGCCTTGAACAGCAAAGACGTGGACTGCCCCATGCCAGGTCGCCCCAGGCCCATGCAACATGCCAGCATCTCTATGGCCTGTGTTTGGCATCTCCCCGGTCACCGGGTGCGGACACTACAAAGGACAATCCTCTGCCCTGCGCCCAGGGCATGGGCAGGACCCGGCCACACCAGCAGTGCAGCCCGGGTCTCTTTAGCTCCCTTCCCCATCCAGCAAACCCACTTCCCCCAGTTCATTTCATAGATCAGACCTCGGTGTGAGATTCCTCGGTGCTACGAGAGCATTTGAGAAGCTACGTCCACAATAATGGCACCGTCTACCTCACAGAATCACAGAATCACAGAATCGAT
>NW_009645966.1:0-3008 GCF_000690535.1 Cariama cristata
AATTATAATAAAATTGCTTTAAAAATATATGTTGGTTCTAATTGTATCTAATAGTTGCTGTAAAGTCTTTCAAATATGTTAGATTTAGAGATTACACTTTCACAAAATATTTATAAAACATTACTCTTTAGATAGTTCTCCTTAAATACCCAAATAAACGGTAGAATTACTTTTAAGCTATATTCAGCTGCTGTACCCATGCAAAACTCCTTCAAAACTTGTTATATAAATGCAGTGTCATCTGTCAGCCACTGACACCGAGTGACCTGGAGCTATGAATGATGCAGTACTAATGACAATTTTTTCCCAAGTCCTTTGGCAAAATACTCTTCACATTCACTTGGTAGTTTTGGCTCAGTAAGGACTGCTGGGTTCATCCCGAAGTCACAGTGATGCATTATGTTGCATCATAGCAATCCACAAGCTAGATGATCTAATTAATGATGAGGGGATAGGGAACGACCCAGAATCCATCATTCTGCCCCTGGACCCATTTTGATATATCGTCTCAGAGATTTCTGAGCTCGCAGCCCTGAGGAATATGGTGACATGATCTACACGCCACGCTATGCCATATGCCAGGAGATGTTTGAAGAGCACACAACTAGCTCTAAATTATTTCCAAGACAGTATCTTGGAGGTTACCAAGGGCACACTGACGTACGGGGCCTTAGCACAGCCACATAACCCTGCCAGCACCCTAAGTCAGGCTGAAGACTGGTGACCATGAAGAGGAAAGGTAGAAGAGGCATTTCTTCCCTTTTTAAATACCAGCTCTCTTCTAATGCAAAGAGACAGAGTCCTACAAGAGCATATGAGCGTGCTTTCTCACATGCGCTGGAGATGGTGTCCTCAGAGTTGGTAAGAGGAGGGCAGGAGCCAGTGGCCGGCAGTGGGTCCCCACACACGCCTCCTCCTGCCCCTCAGCCCAGGTCTCTCAAACAGCCACCAAGGGGTTCTCCTTACCTTTAGCTCCTGCATAGTGAATTCCTTGCCATGCTCCTTGGCACTGTTTATTATGAAATCCAGAGCATCGCTGTGATCTTCTGGGTTGTTTTTCTGCAGTTTTTCCTGTATAGCCTTCTCCATAAACTCGTGTAGCATGTCCCGTGCTTTGATTCCCTGCGGGAGGCAGACACAGTTCAGGAAAGCCTTAGGAACTGCCCCCCTCTCCAGAGACCGGGGGACCGCAAGTGTGGCAATCCTCAATCCCAGGGTCTGTAACAGCAAGAACTGTTTCATTTGTTGCCCAGCCCCAGAGCCTTGCAAGAGGCAGCAGTTTGGGGGGAAATGCTGCAAATTCTGTTGCCTTGCTGCTGTAAATCAAATATGACAAGTCCCAAGAAACACTCTGAGAGGAAAAGACAGCAGTAAACCCATGGTACCGAGTCCAGAGGCATCTGCGCCGAACCCACAGTCATGTCAGGTCTGAAAGAAGATTGTCCAAAGGAACAAGAAGAGGTAACAATAAAACTGAGTCCGAGCAGCAAGGCACATCTAAGACAGAAACAAATGAGCGGCTTTACCAGCGTATACTATATAAAGACACATTAATCACACCCAGCTCATCTCCAGTTGTGTTGCACTCCTGCGCAGCAAAACATTTAGGTAAGATCTCAGCAAGTCAAATGATCAGCAATCTCTTTGCAAAGTGAAATGGATGGAGTCACAGAGCATGTAGCTCTGTATCAAGATGCCTCCTGCAAAAGCCAGAAAGACCAGAGATTTGGGATGAAAAATGGCCATGACCAGATGTTGGGAAGAGGATACAAAGGCCGAGATTTGAGGTGGGAAGGATTGGACAGAGGAAACAGGGCAGGGAGCAAGGGGAGAGACAAGGGGACCTAAACGCAAGTTGAAGGGGTTGCTCTGGGGCCAGACAGGCTGTGGCTGACCTGAGAGAGGGCAGGGAGGGGTAGGACGGCGGGGATGAAATCTCACACTGGTGACAACCTGCAAGGGAAACTGGACAGGGAAAACAAGAGCTTTGAACTGGTGGAGAAGAGCAGCAGGGAGGCTGTGGAAGAACTGGGACTGGCTGGGTAAGGTGGTCTGATGAGGCAGAGCTCACAGTCGAAATAAGAAATTGGACAAGCCCAAAGGGGCAGGAGACCTGAGCTGTGGTAAGGCTGGAGAACCCAAAGCCAGAGGAGGAAACGCAGACTGAAATGGGAGAGGAGGGGTGAGACCCAGGACCGATAGCTAGAGCGGGAGTGTGGGGAGGCAGGCAAAGAGGGGCAGGGCAGCAGGGAAGAAACTGAGGGTTGAAAGAGGTAGGGGACACTGTCCCTCTGCCATGTTCCCCTCCAGGACTCCTTGCTGTCCCTCTGCTGCTGGGGGACAAGGCACCAAGGACCATAAGAGAGTCTTAAGTCCTTGGCCTGCTCTGAGGTGCACAGGGAGTACTAACCTAAGGTGTGCTGTGCCCATCTGCCTTTGTGCTCATGCCCACAGACCCCTCTGCCATGGGCTGACATGACTCCGGGTGTGATGAGATGGGACAGGATCAGACATGAGGGACTAACCAGAGCCAACAGAGGCAACATATGGGCTCAGGGGGCAGAGGAGCCCTGTGCTGCACAATGAGCTGGAGCCAGTGCCTGGAGGTGCTGGAAGCCAACCAGGAGCAGGTGAGAAGAGCAGAGAGAAGGGGAGATGCCTGGGGGGCAGCAAGACACAAGGCCCTCAGACTGAGAACGGGGTGCTGCAGATGTCCTAGCCCATTGGAAGTGCCCCTTGAAGGGCTTGGGGACAGGGGGTCTGTGCCGCCAGGGCTGGGCCCCTGCCCCCAGGCAGAGGGAGCAGGGCAGGCAGCAGTACCTTGCGCAGCCCGCTGAAGGGTATGTTGAGGGGCAGGGAGAAGAGGTTCTCCACCAGCTGTTCAAAAGTTTTGGCCAGGTCCTTGAACTGCTTTTCCTCCAGGCGGAGCCCCAGCAGAATCCGAGCTGCAATGCGGAAAGTTAAGGTTTTAGCGGAGGAATAAACTGCGATGGAGCCCGGCTCCATGC
>NW_009645967.1:0-3185 GCF_000690535.1 Cariama cristata
CAACTTTCTGAGGTGGTGCGCTTGCAATGAAATAAAACTGTGGAAAACAATGACGCAGAGTTACTTTAGGCGTGTTGTTGCGCCATCTGAGTTCCTGAAATAAAAGTATATAACTTACTGTACACGAGACTGATACTTCACAATATCGGCTCCTCAGCCTGCTCATAGGCAGGATCTGCACAGAGATAATTGAGCTTTTATTACAGCTTATGCATATTCTGTGTGTCACAGTTTGAAATCCTGCTGGTTCAATCTCCACACCGATTTAAGTAGCTCGGCTTTCCTTCAGTGGGCCCATTAACATTTAATTGCCATGTCAGTGAGCAGCAGCAGCAGCAGCATCCACATCCCTCTGTGGAAGGACTGCTGCCTGCACCAGCTGCGTTCATAGAGGTCAAAATGGAGATGCGGCCTGGTGGGCGATTTAGTCACTGTGTGCATATGAAAAGCCTCATGGGATTGTTAGCAGGGTACAAAAATCATATAACCACTTTCTCACAGTATGTTTTCCTTAAACAACCAATGCCACCTATGTCTTTGGGCAGGGGAATCAGATAAGGGAGCTGGTGCAAAGAAATACAAAGTAGCCCCTTTTCCTTACCCATCGAATACTGCAGAGAAAAAGAAGCAGAATAAATCTCAAATGCTAAAATTCTTCCCTTTTGAGTGAGTTGAGCTATTCTCAATAATTAAAATAGGGAGACATTTCTATTCAAAGAAGAGATTTATGCTCACACTAATCTTTTAGCTGCATAAATTAATCAGTGTTTATTAACAAGGGAAAATGTAATCTATAGCTTTAGCAAAATGAGTACTACAAAATGGTAAATACAAGCTATTTCACACAAACTATTTCAAGCTTTTCCTCAAGCTACTTCACAAAATCTATTTCAAGCTTTCCTTGTCTCTGATTTAGCATATTTTGTAGTCCATGCTAACCCACTGGAGGCCCTAAGTATCTCATTATCTCGGAGCTAGCATTTCATTAATATGACCAGAATTATTTCACAAATTATTCTTAACTAAAAATTAGATGTGTTATATCAATTATTAAAAAAGAAAAATTAAATCAATTAAAAAGTTTGTGTTGAAATCAGGATTAATTGTTTCTAAAGATTCATATTATCTGAACTCCTCTTGCTATAACCCAAGAAAATAAGTAAATATCTGCTTCACTAGATATAAACTACTTTTGTTAAAGCTCCTATCAGCATAGTCCTCTACAAAGCCTATATTGAAAGCTTTACTAAATCTCTCCTCTGTGGAGATGGAATGGCAGCTGCATGTCCCACAAAGGGGAGAATCAGGCCAGCAAAATTTCCCAAACAGACACCCTTAATTGAGAAGTTACTTTTGCCTGATACAATGCCCTGTCTCTCAGAGTTTGGTTTAATTTAGAGAGTGAGATACAAATAAACCTGGCAGCCCACTGCTTTCCCGAGACACATACACTTCTCTGTAGTCCAGGGCAGCTTTTACAGATGACTGTTCCATGAATTGCCAACATGAAATTAGAACTGTCCTTCCCCAGAGAAGTTTTGGTGAAAGACAGCAGTGGAGATTCTGCCCCTCACTAGCCATCCTGGAGCTCGCTAGGAGGAAGACCCAGCACCTGGCCAGCGAGCATGAAGCAGGCTTGCAGAGCACATGAACCCACAAAAAGGCCTGCCTTCGCAGTCACTACATGAGTTACCTCTGTAGTCAGCAACCGCAGAAGCAGCTGGCTACCTCGAGTCTTCAGTGAAGAAAACCAGAGCCAGAACATTTAAGCCATAGTACAGACACAGAACAAAATGTAGTGAGTTCCTATGATTTCTGGCTATTTGTTTATATACTTTGTTAAAATATGCAGATTATGTATTTATTTTATAATACTGCCACTATAAAACCCAAAGTAAACTTTTAGCGTCACAATGCCAAATACTGTGCTGTAGAGAGTTTCAAAGAGACTCTGCAACAACCCCCTCTGCACCCCCCCATGTCTGCCTTTGAAAGGGAACATCTAAGGGCAGAGTTTGTTTATGCCAAGATACATAAAGTATTCTGTTTGCTCCTGGTCGAACTGCCAGGCTTGTCTCAGCTTGAGAGCTTCCAAGTTCTGCTTGTAAAGTACAACCCTCTTCTCTGAGCAAGACGAGCACTTCTAAAATAACAGCGCGTTTCCAGCTGCCCAAACTAACCAGCAGGCAAATGTAATTTGCAGTCACACTGCCTTAGATTGGAAAATTAAGTAGCTGCATAAATGTGACAGGTCAATGTGTTCTGCAACCCTTTCAAGTACAGATTAAGCCTCATCTGTCTAATACTGTGCTCAGAACTAGCTGTTCCTTTCTCTAGGACATTGCCAGTTTGCAACCAACAGTAGGGCAGTAAGGATTTCCTATAGTATCTTCCCTGAGTGCAAAGTCCGTAAGAAAAAGCTTTAGCGAGCTTGGACAATTTAGCTCTTGAAAATTAAACTGCACCACCAGCTAGAATGGCATTTATCTGGTTTCCATAATATCATAAGTGCAGAAAGGGAGCCACCTTCTCCTATGTAGTCACCACTCTCCTCACAGAGAGTTTTCTTGGGTTACTCTTTTGAAAGAAGGAATATTCTCATCTTCATCCAGATTTTAGGCAGAGTTTTTGACATTATAAATGCCAGGAACAAGCCAATGCTTCATCACAGGTTGAGATAGAGACCTGACGGGTACTTAGTAAAGTACTGTAGTGAGTCACTGGTCTGGGTCTGTGTGCCTGGTGAGGGATCCTTTGGTATTCCATCTCCCTGCCTGCAAGCGCTGTCTCAGAGTGACTTTTCCAAAACTCTTAACAGGCACAAATGACAAAGCAATTATGTGAGTTTTGTGGAAAACCGTGGGAGTTTTCTATGAGATTAAAAGAACTTTATCCACTATCACATCATTTCTTTTATCCACTGCTGAGATATCCTAATAAGCTTTTTGAAACACTGCTGCCTCTTGGAGGTTTAGTGAGAACTAAATAATATAAACCCATGGAGCCCTGGAACTTAAGTAGCCCTTCTTTACCTTATCTAAAGGCAGTGCTAAGGGCTCTGCAGGGCACCGGCAAAAAAGACAGCAGGCTGGATTCCTGGTGATGTCTATCCCAGTTTGATCTTAACGTAGTTGTGCCAGGCAGTTATGTACTGCTTAAGTGTGGGATTCACAGGGAGTGTTGCG
>NW_009645968.1:0-3078 GCF_000690535.1 Cariama cristata
AGCGCCGGCCCAGCCTTAAACCGTGACAGTATGTCAACCGTTTACTATGTCTCCTTACTTCTACGTAACAAAGAGTTTCTCAAACTGTTTAGCAAACTTCGGGTACTCCTTAATTCAGTAAAAGGCAGTATGACTTGCCTTTTTTCAGACTTAATAGACATATTCTTGAAACTCTGAGCTTGCTGTGTCATTTTATGGCATAACAGGTCATCATACAAGGAAGCTTCCTTGTGGCAATCAAAGCACTGAAATTTTTCATGGCTCATATAGTTTGCTCCATCTCCCTTCGAGGAAGTAGTTTGTACATACAGCTTTTCCATATTAGTAGGAAAAAAAAAAAGTTTATGAATGCATTTATTTTTCACTTGCACTTTCCATTCACACCCGTGGATATACTGCTGTTTGTTGCAAATGATTTCACAGGCAAATGCATTTTTAGGATTTGAATCCTGCTTCAAAGTCTCCAATTAAAGCTGTACGTACTCCATTTGTATTTTAATAGTTCTCTGTTTTACACACTATAACACAGATCTAAGAATACAATTAGTATTGTTTTTCTGTCAGCATAAAGTTGTCTAATGCCCGATTTGGGGTATGCCAAGGCCAAAGAACATCGTTTTGTTACAACAAATATTCATAGCTAGCTATCTTGATATCCAGTGTGCACTGGTCACATTTATTTCTAGGAGCATATAAAACGCAGTAACAATTTAATCCCATTCTTCAAAGTAGAGTATGTGTTACTCCCTACTCTGCAAACTTAACCACGCTGCCAGTCACAGCCAGATTACTTTTTCCTTTTCTTGAATATGTGACTATTTAAGGTATGGTAACTGAACGGGGCACAAAGATAGGCAACGAGGAAAAAGAAAGAAAACTCTCAAATGTTTGTGGACAAGCACAGGAAGTAAGAATGCCTGAACCATTTCAGGAACTTGACTATACGCTATTTAATTTCCCAAAGCTACTTGGATTATGTGGGGTTTGGGGTTTTTTTCCAGAATCCAACAAAACCAAGAGACATTTGTCATATGTACTTTGGGTTTCAGTTTTAAGTCAAAATTGAAATTCAAATCATCCCAATGTAATACCTGTAACTAAAATTCAAGATAAAGTCAGTTGGCTTTGAAAGCTGAGTTTTATTCCAAGGTTTGTGGAATAGCTAAAATTTCCCTTTGTTCAAGCAAAGGACTGATTAAGGGATAAATAAAATGGATGCATGCAATCTACATTTATTTGCTCTAGTCTTATATCACAGCAAGAAATGAAGCAATGTTTACTTCCTTGCTGAAGAATATGACCTTTATTTTTATTTTTATTTTGTACATCCATACGAAAAGGGCCTATAAACGACTCAAACCAGGGAAAATGAAACATCTGGTGTTAACTCATGTTTTAGTGCAATGGGGAACACTAACACTTGCCTTGGCCGGGGCAACATGGGATTTGAAGCTCCTTGCAGAGAAGGTAGATTGATACCCTTAATCAGCTGCTGAGCAAAGCTGATTTTCTCCACAGCCCAAGCAGCATCACGCTATAGACACTTCTTAACCAGTTCTGCATCGCTTCTAAACATCTGGAGTCCACCTTTATGGATGGAGTTTCTATAGGAACTATAGGAATAGAGAATTGTTCACTGATCAGCAACCTGTCCCACCTGAGTAACGCAATTGGAATGAACAACGCTGCCTCGGTATGAGGGGAGAATGGGAAAAGCTTCTGGTTACAGGGAATAGACTAAAATAGCTCAGCTTTCTTCCTTGTTCTTGCATAGGTATCACCAAACTATCTCGATGTATGTACCTGCCATAGGTACCATGTGACATATGTATTGCTTCCTATCCACAGCACAAAGAAAGATGCCCACTTCACAGATATGCTGCAAGGTTAAATCAATTACTGATTGAAGACCTCAAAAAGTGAAGTGAAGAACATCAAAGAAAAGGCAAATGAATGTTAATTGATAGGGATCACACAAACCTTTTCACTTGTATGGTAGTTCTTCAAATCCATCATTGCATTTCATCATGAACTTTCAATGGCTGTTGTACAAGTTTACTTCTCCTAGAGTCAAAATTTCAACATTCACTACTACTACTCAGGAAAAAAATTATAATCTGACTACAAAGTTTCTGCAGGAAGAGGAAAACATACCCAATGCTTTCAGCTACTCATATTCACTTCAGCCCCCACACAAAAGCACTCCTGGAAATCAAGTGAATGTGGCAATGCTTGGTCTTCTCCTTAAATAGCAGGTCTCAGGGTACAAGGTTAGAAGTCCTACAGTACTTTCAAAAGCAATGTTAGAATATTTTAAAAATTAGTACACTAGTATAGTCTTCATATTTTTTATAAAATATAAAACAGCTTTTTTAAGCTGTTTTCCCACAGAACTCAGCTTTATTTTGTAAACAAAATCACAAATGACATTGCATTTAATCATTTGATGGTGAGAAACACCAAACTGAGGTCTTGTTCCTATACAGTAGCAAATTACATCCTACAAGGGTTAAACAAATTAGCCAAGACCGATAGACAGCTTGGGCCTTTCTCTCTCCTCTGTTACATTGCTAGCTGTGTCAGTCATAACAGATCTTCTGGTTTCTAGCAGAGATGCATAATGAACTGCTTTGTGGGTGGGCTATAAAAATGCTGACAAACTTTTCCGTAAAGCTCCTCACTGGAGTGCTTTGCATGTAAATTCCAGCAGCAGCAGCAGTTGCTGCCATAGCAACAGAGTTATTTAGGAAACAATTTAAAGTGAGTACCACATCATATTCAGTCTCTCATGAAAGAAACCAGACTTGGCAGGAGGATGGTAAATGGAAGAAGAGATATAAGGTTGATGACTTTTAACTCTCAAATGAGTTTGTGTGTTTCCCATCTATTTACCAATACATGGAAATCCGTATGAATCAGTACTTACCCTTGGATAGTGCTTTGGCACTATTATTGTATTTTGTATGTTAGAAAATCAACCAACACTCATGAACACCTTCACAGCTACAACTTCATGAGGTTCTAGTCAGCCCATTTCTCCAGTCTGCTGAGGTCCCTCTGGGTGGCAGCATGACCTTC
>NW_009645969.1:0-3212 GCF_000690535.1 Cariama cristata
TGGCCATAAGCCCTGCCCAGAAGTGGCCAATGATGGACCAGTGCTGGACATACTGTCTGTCCAGTGCCATTACCTCCTCTCAGCCAGTCAGCTTGTGAGAATGACCCAAACAGAGCTGGGACCTTGCACCTCTGCCTTGAACAATCTGCAGCTAGGGGAGGGGAAGGGATCATTGAACTCCCCCCTAGCCCTCTTTGAAGACCAATCCCAGCCCCACTGGGTGAGACACAGACCCTCAACAGAATTATCTGACAGCTCAGCATGGAAGGGAACTCTGGAGGTCTCTAGTCCAATCTACTGCTCAAAGCAGGTTTGGATATGGGCTCGGACCGGGGTCTTCAGCCTCTTCTCCCAACGCATGTGTTCCAGCCTCCAACAGTCTTTGTGTTCTCTGCTAGACTTATGCTGGGGAAAGATGCCTGAGAGAACTGGGGGAAGAGATCTGTGGAAAGCAGATCTCCAACAGACTCAGTCCAAGGCATGCTGGTGTCTCATCCAGGGCCCAGGCAGTCAGTCAGTGACTGCATAACTGCAGCTGCAACTAGCAATGACAGTTTTACATTCTGGGCACTATTAAGCCCTTTGGTCTTTCACAGAGTCTTTGTAAGCACTGCTTGGTAAAAGTCAGCACCTCCTTGAGATGAATATTCAGACGTTACACACAGAGACACACTTCCATCAGCCATGACCTGGAAATCCTCTTCTCAGCAGGCTCTCTTCCAGTGTGAGATCTTTCTTTAAGACAGTTTCCACTGAAAGGTTGTATATTTTACTATATTTTACAGGGAGTTCAGATGAGATTTAAAAAAGCAGGATCAATCCTCCTGGATGAGGGAGAGTTTAGAAAAGGAAGGGAAAGTGTATAAAAGGGAAGAAAAGCTTCCCTCTGGCTAAAACAATAAACTTTGTAACACAAAATATCCTCATTTGAACGGGAAAAAAAAAATTCATTAGTGCCAAGGAATGAGGCCTGCAAATTTCAGAGACAAATCCATAGGACAGCACAGCCCCAGCCTGAGCACAATGCAAAAAGACTTGCTTTGGTAATCCAAATGAGAAGGACCCATAGGATAAGTCAGGGATAAGCGGTATGGACAGAAGGAATCTCTTGAGGAGTCAGAACAACAAGTGACATAGATGAGTAGAGAGGTCTGGAAGAAGAAGAAAAAGGGAACATTGGGTTCTTGCTTAAAGACAGATTTGGATAGGTTTGAAAGGGAAAAGTCACGTTATTTCATCTGGCTATCTCTTGACTTTTTGAGTAGAAATGAAATATTGAAGGGGATGAAAGGCAGAAACACCCTCAGTGAAATTCCTCTTTGAAAAAACAACACAATGATGAAATGCAGTCAGTGCGTGCTGCTGAGAGCAGGGGTTCCAACAACGTGAATACGCCATGAAAGACAGGAGTGCCTGTCAGGAGAAAGGGCAGTGAAGGAAAGAGCAAGACAGCAAGCTCCACCCAATTAATCATACCAGACAGTGTATGCACTTTTGCAGGGCCAGGAATATTCAGGCAAATAGGTCTGCTGTAACATTCTTGCCTTCTGTTAGACATCTCCTATGCTTGGGATATTTCCCAAAGTCACACTACTCTAGTGGAGCCATTTTCCAGAAACTCTTATTTTGCTAACCTAAAATCAAGTGCAGGCCCTGTATTATTAGTGGCAACTTTCCAAAGCTTCTCAAGAAATAATGTCTTAAAAACTCTCTCACCCTCTTTGTATGTTTCTGCTGTCGAGCTCCTCTCTTCTTGCTCTGGTGTACTGGCATGTCCATTTTAATTGCCCAGACTCCCTGCACTGCTTTCAGCGTCCATTTCCTCTTGAATTGCTTCAATAGATCACTTCATACATCTTCAGGGCGTTCACGGCATTGCTCTCCTCCCTTACTGTGACATCAGGTAGGAGAAGCTAAGTGATACCTCCATTGCTGAATGATGCAAGATTTCTGAATTTGTGTGTTTCTCAGTTCTTGTCTTCCAGTTCTGTTGTCTGCTGTTAGGCCAAAGCGCTTCCTGAAACTTTGCTACAGTACAAAGCATGTCCATCTGTGTGGTTCTGGGCTGAATTGGGAGGCCAGGAAGATAAAGAAATGACTTTCAGCTGGCACAAGGGATTCCATGCAGACAACTCTGTCAAGCTCTTGAGTTTACTGGAGAGAATATCTTTTACTGTTTTAGTGGATCTCCACTTGCAGCTACCAGGAGCAGTTCACTACTGGGATTTTTCCATTGCCCCAGTGTTCACTAGAATGAACTCAAGAGCAGAATCCTGTTTGCAGCCCTACCTTGAGGGGTTACAAAGCAGGTGCCTGCTATGAAGCTGGATGCCTGTGCTTCCATAAAAGTAACAGCAAATGTAAGGCTGGATTCTGTTGCTTAAACAGAGGCATCCAGTGTCACTGGAAGTACTCCAGGCTAACTCAGAAATTCACCTGGAGCTGAGAAATGTAACATAATACTTCCACAGGAACTCTGCTCTTCTGGAATGGAAGCTGGAGGCCAGGAAGGGTGCATGGGTAGAAGACCTGACTGCAAAAGGGAGATGCATGACCCAGACCACATGTCAACAGATAACCATGTTGCCAGTGAACTAAGGAAGACCTTGAAGACTCCAAGAGATAGGAGACTGAATCTCCACCTTAGTTCTATTCTGGCTGTCCCAAAGAATATCCCTGCCCTTAAACAAGCCATCCAGGGATCATCTACATTGCAAGAGGAGTGAAAGCATCCTTCAGAGAACTCTTGTTCCTGGCAGGGGAGGAGAGTTTTACACCAGGGTAAATCACCTCAGATGACCTGGAAAGCTCCTTTCATTAGGTCACACTCAGTCTTCCAGCATTATTTCATCTGGGCATTCAGAAGCTCAGAGCTGAAGAGACCAGGGTCAAGGAAATAAGGTGCCTGGAGGGCTCTGCCATTGCCCCTTCAATACAGTGGGCAAGGCAGGCTGGGAGCAGTGGGTAAGTGGTGGCTCAGCACTGGAGACACATGACTCTCAGTGCTTCTTTAGTGTTACAGCTCCTTATCCCCAAACACCCACTTTCTCAGGCATGGGACAATCTAGGAAAGACCAAAGGGACTAGTCCTTACCCCAGTACCCGCAGTGGGCAGACAGGGTGTTTCAGCCCCTCACAGAGCAGGTGGACTCCAGCATCTCCCAGGGCATTAGCACTCAGACTCAACTCCAGCAGGGTCTGGTTGGTGCTGA
>NW_009645970.1:0-3018 GCF_000690535.1 Cariama cristata
ACCTCTCTATTACACTGCTACTACTTGTATGTAGGTGCAATCAAATGAAACACTACCGTCAGCCTTGCTGTCATGAATAAAATGACAGTGATGTCGTTTACCTAGAAACTCTTAAGAAAGACAAAACTGTCTAAATTCCACAGGTAAGAACACGAAAGTTTCCTTGAAAAGAGCTGACCATACTGAAACAGCAAATGATTCATGTTACGCATCTGCAAAAGAATTCACTGGTTCTGTTGAAACAAAGTTTCAGCAAATGTCTGACAAGAAAGCATTCTCTAAGCTTTGCTTGCCCAAACTCTGCACATCATCAAAGTCTCCTTTACCTTGGATACTCCTGGGTTTGCTGGCGTTACCAAAGTCACAGACCTTCTCCCATTTCTCTCTCACTGCTTCAGGCGTCATTGGCTGATTCTTTCTTCTGACAATAGCACCCAAGGATCTCTCCCAGCGCACTAATGGGAAACATGAGCCAGAGAGTTCAAGTGACAAACAAAGAAACTTTTCGTTTCTTTAGATCCCTTTCATCTAGGTCACTGCTTTCAGGATGGTGCAAAAAAGCAAAGGTTTTCAGTACTCCAATGTGACTGACCAGTATAACTTCAAGCTGGACTAAAAGGGCTCCCTGCTTTTAACTAACATTTAGAAAAGGAATACCACAGGTTTTAAATTTCATTAAAGCCACAACAGACTGATCGCTCGCTGAAAATATTATGTCGGTTTTAGGATTCTGTCTAGTGAAAAGCTGTAGTTAGTATGTATCTACAGACTTTCTCTTCTGGCATGATTTTGGCTACTAATGCTTAGGAGTCTTCTGAAAGCCTTGGAAAACTAGAGGGAAAATGTGAAAACCACTTGTTGCCTATGAAAGAATGTTAATATCAGTAGCCAGCATCTCCACATAGTCCCTGAAGTTGTGTTTCAGCACCGTAACTTGAGAGAAACTGGTAAGGCTAATATGAAATTAGTTCTGGAAGGATACAGGCTTCCTGGACTGCAACTAAGCCTTAATCTGTCATGTTGCTTTTGCTCGTAATTAGCAATAGACAACCAAGAAGGCCACACTGGTACCTCATTAACAGCTTGGTTTTATTTTAAAGACTTCAACAGTAGCCATGATGAAAAATGGTATTTTCTTTTGACCAAAGAGGAGAAGCCACAGGTTTTCGGCCGATGTAAAACTCAACTCCTTGTGGAGGGCAGCAAGACGCTTTACGCCACTGCCCTGATTTGTTTAATCCGTTTAATACACTACCTGGGAAAAGCTCCTGCAGTGACACCAGAACATTTACAGTTAGTTAGAAATGTACACAATCTTTATCAAGTGGGCAAGAAAATGTTTTGGAAGAAGGGGGAACCACTTCTGGAATTAACGGTCCTACTTCCAACCCACTGGTGATATTCATATAGGCTGAAAAGTCCTTAAACAGTTCAGGAAAATAGCGCTGGTATTAGTTTCAACATATTTAGGAAAAAAGTTAAGACATTTCACACATTGAATTAAGTTCTCCATCTCATAAGCCCCCAATATTGTCTGTGAGTTTTCTTTGCGTTCATATTTAAGCTAGTCAGCGGAGTCACCCATGGAAAATATTAAGCTAGCATAGCTATTGGTTATTAAGAAGGCTAATTGCCTCAACATGTTAATGCATATCACTAGTATTTTTATAGAAGTACAAATAAAGTAATTAAAAGGCAGCCTCTTTACTACCATGTGCTACTTTTATACCATGAAAAACTGAAGTTATCGAGAAAAGGTAGCAACATACACTTAGCACCAAAAATGGAGGTTCTTCTTGACTTCAATTACACCCACAGGATCCCACAGTTAAGGTTACTTAGGCAGATTTTCAGCTACTAGTAGTCAGCTCAAAAGCATAACAAAGCACATAAAGTTGCCATTTTCCCCCACATGTAGTGAAATGTGTGACTTTCACTTAAAATAAGCAATCTCCTCAGAACCCTAGGCTTTTGCTAATCTTCTCTCCCTAAATAAAAATGTCTTGAGCAGAGGTTAACTGCAAAGATGACTTGCACACTTTTGTTGTCAATTCAAAATCAAAAATCAATCCTGCAACACTACATACTTACATTTTCCAATCCATCCAGCTCCCACCTGCCAAGAAAAAAGAAAATCATCAGCTTTCCACACGTCACAAAGCAAAGTTTTGGTCATGTAGGCAAACAAAAGCATACTTCAGAACAAACTCAACATGACAAAAATTTCTGAACTACTGCTGGGTGTATTAAAACTCCAAGAACAAGGTAACAGCTTCCATCCAACTTATGAGCTAGCAGTTTGATGACAATACCTATAATGTATTCCATAACTAAGTAGTTCATCCTTCCTGCAAGTTGCTTTCTGTGCTTGAATGATTTAGAAAGCAAAAACTGCTTTTGAAGTAGTTGCTTTGGTACTTTGTCAAGCTCACAAGGGTACACTAAGAATCATAACAACGAAATCAGTACTCTTCTGAGTACACTCTAGAATTTGACAAGGTTGTTACTGCCTGATCTACTTGTCATATACGGCACATGAGGGTCAACATTTCTTCTGTCTATGCTGAGTATGCAGTACCTCACATGATAACTCTGGTTCAGCAAAAAGGTCAAGACTGGGTAGGCTAGAGCAAGTGATTGATTTGAGAGGAAGGGGTAAAGGGAGGGAAGGAGGGGGAGGAAAGAGAACACGAAAAAAAAATTACCTCAAACAGACTGCCGTTCTCCGCACAGCTCTCGTGGCAAAGCCAAACAACTAAAGGAGCAACATACTCTGGTTTGAAAGCTTCAAGCAGATCTAGAGCAAATTGGAGGGGGGAATCATAAAATAGAAATACTGTATGATTTCATCAAATTATTCTTATTCTAACACCTTCTGATGGACAGCAGAGCCAGGGAGAATTTAACCAACAGTGTTCTGCCATGAAAAGAAAGGACAAATTAAAGGAAACATTTGAAGACTGACTAAACACGAACAACTCGTGAGAGGCACGTACGCCTCCAAACCCAATGACACTG
>NW_009645971.1:0-3039 GCF_000690535.1 Cariama cristata
AGCAAGCCTGAAGCTGATAGAACATTTCAGGGTGATAAACCAAACAACAGTTGTAGGACAATGACAAAACAATACCTCGGCTTCTTCCAGTGTACCTGAATCCTGAAAGCAAATTAGACGTGTAAGTTCCCTATTCTATTCCATTCTGCGAAGTTAATTGCGTGATTTCTCTGCTGAGACTGCAAATTCTGGAAAGGTTTCCAACATTCAAAATTTGAGATACTCATCTCAAAACTCTTGCATTCTGTTTCTGCCCTCTTCTCCCACAGTTGTTGATGCACTCTCTAGTAGTCTCTGACCTACTAGCATACACACTATTGTTACACTAGGGATTAAGGTGGGGATCCATCCCTCCCTGAACTTTGCTACATAGGGTAAAAACCTTCCAAAACTTATTACCTCCTATGCTAAGCACAGGTGATGCACATGCTAGCACCAGGCCTGGCAGCACAACACACTAAATGCACCTGCACAGCAGACCACAGTAGGGACTTGCCAGGGTATCTCCAAGATCGCTTAGATAGGCATGGAGCCACAACCAAGAAGCTGGCACAGTAGTCCTATTCCTACTGGGAGCAAGAACCCAAGGTGGAAGCCTGAAGAGGTGGTAGGAATAAAAACATCCAAACCAAGCAGGCTTCTAGCAAAAAGGGGCAACAGTAGCAGAGAAGAGTACGGCAACCCTCCATGACTTCAATTTAACAGATTTTAATACTAGTAATACAATTCTGTTCCAGCCTGATGCAGCAACAACAGAAAATCTCTGCTTTTGCTGGAACACTATGGAATGATGGACAAAATTTATTTAGATATGGCTGTATAATGTAGGTGCTGACAATCTCAACTGTAGCAATGGCTGGCATAGCCTGGGGACACAATTATTCTCAGATCAAGATTTTTCATAACAAGCTCTTGAGTGCTCTATTTTTCAAAGAAGAAAAGGTACATTTCCTCAGGAAATTTGATGACCAGTATCGTCAAATATATCAACCTAGATAAAGGCAGAAAAATCACAACATTTAGACATTAAAATATGCAGAAACAGAGTATTTTAGGAAAACAAACTAATCAAACTGATGTGTTATTCCATTTAAATGGGAACTTTTCCTTCCAGTCATCATTCAGGTGAACACTGTATATAGGTCTGTGTCATAACATGAACTCCTTCCTCATTATAAACCTAGTCTTTCCTGTAGGCCTGCCTTCTACTGAGTCTGTCTACAATTCTTATGAACTTCTTCCCATCAGAAGAACTACACAGGGCATGAAGTGAGCGTTTTGGGAGGGAAGAAGTCACTTGGTAAAAACCTCCATCAAGATAAATTCACTCACACACAAAAAGAAAGTAGCTCATCAGTGAGTGACCTGAAGCAAGGATGAGAAAGATATGAAAGGATAACCTCACAATTTGATTTCTATGCTATTTTTAACAATTCAAGAAAGGGAGATACTTGCACTATCTAGCTCTTTGTCACTGGCTTGTGCAAGACAGCAACTGCCCAACGTTCACATATTCAGTTGCCAATCATGTAGATATATATTTTGAAGAAAGACTGAGATTGTAAATGGAAGGATACTCCTTTCTCCCTCTTTTTTTGAGCAAAACCAGAATATTATAGAAAGTACTCAACTGCCTGAGTTTAGTCTAATTGAAATTACTGATTTAACATGACATTATCTTACGATCTCCTTTATTTACCCATCACACTCAGAATTTGTCATTCTATCACCAAAAAAACCTTGAACATGCTAAATTAAGAAATCTGAGTTAGTCAAAAGAGAGAATCCCAGAAAATTTAACAGTTCTCATACCTTTCCAGAATGAGGTGAAGAACTTCAAGCCAGTATTACCAGTAACAAATTAAAAAGTATGTAAGAAAGATTCATAAGCAGAGTTAAAAATTAAAAAGATCCTTCTTTACTAGAGCAGACCGTAGTCAAAGAAAGTGCTGACAGAAATGTCATAGCAACTGCACTAATGACAACGGCACTACTAACTTATTAGTCAGTATGCAGAAAAAAATTACAGCAATGAACACCAGGTTATATTACTCTCCAACAAAAGAAAAACAGATATAAATGGCCTATATTTTTAGCAGAGATGCTTGCACAAAACACACTTCAATCCAATACGTAGAAACTTCTGCTTTTCCAGTCATGACTTCTAAAGTATTTATTTTAAGAACTTCCCATGCAGGAACTGAGGATCAGTGAGTTTCAACTGCTCAGACAACACATAGCAGACAGAAAACTGCACAATAGGAACAACTTCAGGAGTCCTTGGGTGGCATAAAACAATTCTCTCCTGTCCCCCTAATTTCCATGATAGCAAATACTTCAGGGAATACAACTGGGATTCCTTTGATTCTCAATTGCAAAACACGGGGGGAGGCAGGGGGGGGAAATAAAAAAATAATTTAGCAGAGGTGATGGCAGCTCTATGCAGCACTAATATGCACTGACAATTCCTGGTGAGCCTCAGGATTGAAGTGATCTACACAACAGCCTCAAATATAGCCAAGTTCTGTGATCACAAGTCTTACGCAAACTTCACCTACGAGTAAAATATTCTGCCACCCTTGAATTTGCATCTTATGAATTTTGAAACAAACAGAACTGTAAGGGAGGTAATCAACAGGAAGAGTGATTTTAGAGACAACACAATTTTTTTGCACACTTCTAAATGAAGTATCCCATGAGATCTGAATGAACCACTCAAACTCACCTCAAGTCACAAGTTTGAACCCAAACTAAATCTGATTTCTTGCTGTTGTGGTTTTATTTTGCCTTTTTGTTTGTTTTATATTGAAGGTCTTCATCTTTGGCTTATAACCGTGAATGATTTTGCCCAGTCAAATGTTTTTTCTCCTAAAAGCCCTTGTTACAATTACTGCTATTTGTTGTCTCAGAAAAGACAAAAGACTGAAAACACTGGACATCAGATAATCCTATGGGGAGAGGTTCTGCTCCACCAGAGGAATGAGACAGCAGACAGCCTTTAACACCACTCTGTTGTTTGTCAGTTCTGGCAGCAAAGAA
>NW_009645972.1:0-3223 GCF_000690535.1 Cariama cristata
TTTTTTCCCCCTTCTTTGGAGTCCTTTAGTAATTTTAATTATTAACATATATTGTAAAAGTTTAAGTTTATTATGCAATTGAAAGTTACCCAGTCATTTCTGTTTGGGAATCATTCTTGGAAAAAGACAATGACTGGAAATGACACCCATATTTCTCAAATTTGACGAAATTACAGTATATTGAAAAAATAACAATATGGGATGATACATTTTTTTAAAAAAAAAAAACCTTGTAGGATATGCTGATCAAAGTTGAGCTTAGCTGTTCGTAGTAAACTTTATCCTTCAATTTGTCATTAAATAGAAGGAAACTGGAATAGTTCCACATGTTGAAAAAACCCAGCGTTTCCCTCTTATGGAAAAAAACCCCAAATGTAAAGAATGCCATTGTTTGCTGTACATGTGGCACCCAGTCTGGTTTGTATTAAGTTGAAGTGACTGCCATCTGGTGGGGAAAATCCGATTGTAGCACTGCAGTTGGAAACAGTTCTGTTAGGGTTACGGTCTCTGGATGTGTGTGAATATTCTGTGTGTACGTATAGACACACACCTAGACAGAGATAGATATAGATCTATCTGTCTATCTACAATATTAGCATTTGGGGCTGATTTTAAAAGAATTTGAAAATATTCAATGATACAGAATGGCCTGCTGAATTGGAGATTAGTCAAGGGTATAAAAATGTGTGAAAGAAAATAAGGAAAACGTAAGAGGTAGAGCAGGTAGACATGCAAAATGTATGCTGTGGTACTGCCAGTGCACCTACACTTCTGGCCTAGATTAACATAGATAATCGTGTACAAAACTTGTCCCCAGAATATTTTTTTGTACATTGCACAGCTGGAGATTGTTGCTTTTGTGCAGGGTTTTGTGTAGCACTTCCTATGTTAGAGATGACCACTAATTATTGCTGCAAAAACATCTGGGCTAGCTCTGCCTTAGTGCTCCATTCTTCACTTAGATTTTCTCTTTGGTGCAGCAAGTTTGCTTCTCCTTGAGTCCTGACATGTGTTAACTGTCGTCTGATTCTTGAAGGCTCAGCCCAATAGGACTGGATTTGTATGAGCAGTGCATCAGGGGAGTCTGTGGGGCATCTTAAGCATGTAAAATTAAGTTGTTTTCTCAAGGAGCTAACGCTCTTATGTTAGATGTAACAGTGCAGTGAATGATAGGCAAAGTGAAAATAGAAGATTCAGTTGTGGGAGACAGTGTCAGATACCTATCTTTATTAATAAATTACTCGGTAACCATATGAGAATAATAACTAGTATCCAGAACTGCAAACAAGATTAGATCTGCTTTATGTACAACTATTACATAGGCTTTGTCCTTTTCATATGCTGTGTTTTCTTCTGGTAGAGAACAGTAGAAGTGGTCCTTTGCCCTTAATCTGCAGAATAAACTGCCGTTTTCTCTACTAAGAAGGCATGTCTTATCAGGTTTATATCAAAAGTGTATCTTTAATTGGCATCTTCTCACGCTGAGTCAATGAAAAGTTAGGGGGATCCATGAGTCTCATGGGGTGCATAGTGGCACGGTCGAATTCCCAGCACTGCTGCATTGTCAAAGCCCTCCGGCTGCATGCTTAGCCTCTGATGGCAGCCCAGCTTCTTTCGGCGTGCCGGTGCCGAGGTTGGCTGAGGTAAGGCGAGAGGAGGCGAGGCATACGTGGCTTCAGCCTTGCTCATCCCTGACTGTCTCTGGGCCCTCAGTGGCACATGGTTAATGAGGAACACTAGGCACGGGGCTTGAGCAGAGGTGAGGTCTCTGGACTCTTTAGTCCAGCTAATTTCAGGTCACTGAGGAGGCTCGCTTCAGGCCCTTGTGAACATCATATCTTATGCTAAGCTGGACAAGCAGAAGTCAGTGGCTGAGTAACATTAGATTCCTCTTTAAAAGGATAACTAAATGTTGTCAACCTGTACTTTCTTACATGAGGTATATTATTCTGATGAAATTCTCTCCATTGTCCTCTCTCTCTCTCTCTGGGGGTTACATTGTTCTTCTATAGAAACCTCACTTTGCTGGGCTTTCTAATGCTATAGTCTAGAGCAACATTTTGTGTCTTTGGCTGCTTACTGGCCTCAACAGCAACATGTCAAAGAGGCCTGCTGAATGCTTGCCTGATTGCATGTTACGTTCCTGTAGCCCAGCTAACTTGAATTGCAGGAGCTCACTTGGTTGATAAGATTTGGGATTCTGCTTCCTATATAGGTGGAATTTCCATTCCTGTTCTATACAGAGCAGCTTATGAGATTCTTGGTTTATACATTTACAAAGTGCTTGGTCAAGTCTGGTTTGTGTGGAAGCCATATTCTTCTTGCTCTCACAGTCACGAAAACTCTGTTTTCAAAACAAGAGGTGAAGGGGCCCTACAATTTTATGAATTCCTTCATCCTTGAGTCTAATTAATCAAAAATCCCACTGACTTTCTGTACATCTCTCAGACGTTACTGAATGGGTTAAGCACGGTTACAGAAAAAGATATTTCTCATCTCTCATCATTCTTGTTTATTTTGTTTTAAATTCTTTTTCACTTGGTTGGATTTTGCTGCCTGTTGAAGTTTTTTGTTTGTATTTTGTCCTTTTACTTTTTCTGAACTCTCTAGGAGTCAGAATCCTACCCAGATGACATCTTTCAAAAGGAAAACCATTGACCTTGTAATCCTGTCATTCTGCTTTTAAGACTACATTGCACATGCAGGTGTCTGATTTCTTCATAGGTTTTAGAGGAAGTACTTTTTCATGACTTTGCAATGTAATTGCCTAATTGTTTTTCAAGGAGACAGACACTTTTCTCACAGTAAGACTCTTACTGGAAAGGTTTAACGGTAAGAGTTAAAGTGCTGGGTGGTACATGACCACATATTAAGGAAGTGCTTGAAACTCAAGCCCACGGCTTGAACCATACAGTGCAAAGAGCTCTCCCTCTCTCTCTGATTCAGTCTAGCTTGCACGAGACAGAGAAGTGGAACAGCTTTCAGAAGGAAAAGAATCCCTGGTTCCCTCTTCCAGCCTTCAACTCTCAACATAAAGTTTACTTTGTTCTGTATGACAGAAGTGCCTAAGTTGATAAGCTCTTGATTACAAAACTGGCTGCTTTTTCTTTTCACTACTGCTGATAAAATAACCAGCAGTTAACCATTCTTTGAAATCCTGGTGGCACTGAGATGTAGGCTTTCTAGAATATCTTTTTATTTTTGTCTGTCTGTGTGTCTCCCC
>NW_009645973.1:0-3153 GCF_000690535.1 Cariama cristata
GGTTAAATTTGTTCGATTTTCTCTATTTCCTACCTTGACCTAATGAAGCTTTCCATTCAAATACCTCTTGAATCAAGCCTACAATCCAGACCAGTTTTATCCTAATAGAGCAGAGAGCTTAAAACTGAATTTGGGCTCATGCAAGAGGATTGTACCGTGACTAGAGAGTGGGAGTGGCGTGTGTGAAGCTGCTGTAGAAGTCACATCATAGAGCAGCCGATGTCCAAGAATTTTGGGACAAATGTGATTTGAATTATGCGCTGTAGTTAGTATCAGAAATTGTCATAGGCCCTAGAAACTCTTGGTATTCTCTTAAGTGCTTCAATGTACTTAATAAACCTTTCCGTAGGTCTGGGCACGAGTGACAGTGAACCGGCAGCTCCTTGATCACATGGATTCCTGGATCGCTAAGTTCAGAAACGTAAGTCCCGTCTCTAAGGACTGCCGGGTTTTTAAGAACAAGCGCAGAGGAGTGGAAAAGTCCCTCGGTGTCCCCTGTACGCCGAAGGAGGCGGGAAGAACTGGAGTGTCTGTCTGAGCATTGGGGTGGGCTGGCACAAGGGGATAAAAACACCGCATGCTCATAAGAGAGGTCTCCTCAGATGCGTTTTGGACCTTACCTCGGTGTTTTGTATTCTGAAAACTTCACAGTTGTAAAGTTTGTCCCCCTCTGAACAACAAACAAAAGCATCTTGGATATGACAAGATTTAGTTTAGAATTAGTAAATCTAGCTTTGTGTCACCCCTTCAGTCACAGCACCTCTCAAGTATGTCATTTTACTTGTGTGTTGGTTTGGGGGTTTGGTTTCTTTTTAAAGTAGTAAGGTCAATGAAAAGCAAAGACGTGTATGGGATCCATACTGGATTCCTGAGCATCTGTTCCTAAGCCTAGGGCCAGCTTGCTTCACTTCCCAAATCCTGTCACGTACGAATCCCACACGTAGTGTGTATCAGCTCCTTGATTTCCTGAAACAAATGGGAGAGGGAGTGGACCCATCGAAGTATAAATTACCTGTATGGTTAGAGGGCTGTGCTTCATCATACGCCTTTCCTCATTGTTCGGAAAAGCTCTATCTGATACTTTCTGGAGATTTGTTTTTTTTCCTTGCCCATTTACATTGAATTTTCTGGCCTTTTAGAAGGTATTAAAGGGTCATTTAAACCCTGCCTAACTTGATGTTCTAATTTAATTCCTTTTCTCCTTGGTTGGCTTCAGTGTTTCTGTTGTTAAGCTTCTTTGGGTTTGTAACAGTGATGATTAGTAGGAGGTAAGCCAAGGGTTGGAGTTTTTTCAACCTTTTTGTTGCTTCTGACTTCTTGACTTTGCACCTTTTTCTTTCCTAGTGGATTAATGAGACTATTCTAGTGCCACTTGTCCAAGAGATCGAGTCTGTGAGCACTCAGCTGAGAAGAATGGGGTGTCCAGAATTGCAAATCGGAGGTAGGCTGAGGCAGTAGCTTTGGAGTTCCTGGTGGTGGTTGATGGAGGGAGGTTCCATGGCTGGGGCGTTGGATGGGTGTTATGTACCTTAGGTCAGTTAAACATTACTGTTCCGTTTCTGCTTTATATTGGTGTGGTCTTCCTTTTTTTAAATTTTTCTCTTTCCCCCCGCCCCTAAACTTCCTGCTGGGGACTTGCAGGCTGAAATGATCATTGATTATTGCATATTAAACTGTTAGAAAACATTTCAAAGGTAGATGTGCTGTAAATTCTCAGTGTCTCCCTCTGAAGTCTCACTGTCTCCACTACTATGTGCTTTTCCAAATTCTTCCTTCAAATCAGCTGCTTTCTGAAAGAACTATTGTTTCAAATTCTGATGAACTGGAGTTCTGTTTTTCGTGTCACAATAGAAATCTGAAGGAACTGCTTCTCTTGTTGCGTCAAATTTATATCCCCTTAACCAAGAAGTGGATTTGATATGCTGCATTTAAATTAAATTCCCCTTTTGTGGGCCATTTGTTGTAGTGTTTCTTCAAGAGCTCCATTGGTTGCAATGCCTGTAGAAAAACTGGTCAATGCTGGCCTCGTCCCCACTTAGTTACTCTCCCTCTGCTCTTCAGAGTGGTTCCTCGTAGCTTTTATGTTCTGTGATGTAAAGGAGACATCTGCTCCTTCATTGGAATTGAAATGAGTGTTTGGGGTAACGTCACATGTTAAATGTTTCAAGGGCTTTAAATTTCGCACCAGAAAGGGGAGCTCTCTGTAGCACCGCCTGGGAAGGGAGGCTGGAGGCTGTTCAGAGTTCGGTGGTGGTCGTAGCTGATGCGCTGGCTCTTCTTGTGTTGCAGAAGCCAGCATCAGCAGTCTGAAGCAGGCAGCGCTCGTTAAAGCTCCGCTCATTCCAACCCTGAACACTCTAGTGCGGTACTTGGATCTTACACCAAACCAGGAGTACTTGGTTGAAAGGATCAAAGGTAGGTGGTGTCACCGTACCGACTTTAAAGCACTTGCCTTAGCGCAGTCAAGTGTCGGTGGTGTCAGACATTCCTTCACTGGGGATGTTTGAAGGGGCAGGGCAGGGCTGAGAGCCGCTTGTCAGCAGGAGAGCTGTTTCTTCACCACTCTCTCTTCTGATAGCGATGGAATGATGCGGGACTTGGATGTAACTTTGGGAATGGTTTTTAAAAGCTTTATTTCTCATTTCCCTCCTGCGTGCTCAGGGTGCAAAGTGCTGGATTTAACCTCTTCCCTATCTAAAAATTACCCTGTAAATTTACCTCCCCGTGTTACTATCTTTACAAGCATTTCATTAGCTGAACTTTTCCTACTTGGTACACCAGAAACATGTATGAAGCCCCTGAAAGTTGCACAAAATACTGCTTTCATACCCTTTCAGCCCCCAGGAGACTGAATAAATCTTGTTGCTTCCAGAGCTGTCTCAGGGAGGATGCATGAGTTCATTCCGATGGAACAGAGGAGGGGATTTCAAAGGCCGTAAGTGGGACATCGACTTGCCCACCGACTCCTCTGTAAGTTTTCGCAGACGTCTTGATGCGACGGCTTAAAGTGGATTGCCTTTCAGCGTAGGTTCCGGAGGGAGCTGCCAGCAAGTCTTTTGAGGAACATGGTAAAATCCTGTTTGCATCGCTTCCACAGCTAATCCCGTTGTAGTCAGTGAGATTGCTGCACTTGGGTCACAACAACCCCACACA
>NW_009645974.1:0-2818 GCF_000690535.1 Cariama cristata
TTAGAATCCACTTTGACTTCAAAGAGAACTTCTTCTTCAGGAGGTTCTTGTCCACCCTCTTACTTACCATGAGACACAATGCTGCAAAAAATTCCTGCAAGCTCAAGTGCACAAAGGCATAGCCAGCCTCAGGGCAAGTGCCACTCGTCTTCACCTCAAAGATAGTCAGCAGTCCATGTAAGGAAGCAAATTCCTTCACATGCTCTGGAATATCACCAACATAAAATACAAGCTTCTTATCTTCCAGGCCTTTCAGTGCAAGATCACACAGACCCAAAATGGCCTTCTTGTTACAGTTCAGCTGAGTCTCCTCACCATCTGCATGCTCTCCCTGTTGTTTGTTTATGAAGATGAGAAGCATTTTGATATAAAACTGTGTGATAGTCTGAGGAAGCTCCACACTCGTCTGATGTTTAAGGAGCAAGTACTCCAAACAGATGCACACAACATAACACAGAGCAGGGATGAAACACATGCTGAGGAGCTTGATGTTGTTCTTCAGGTGAGCAATGGCTTGTTCTTTGAACGAATGCTGATGAAAATAGTGGCTGACATATTCCTCAACCTTCTCATGGTCAAATCCCCAAATTTCTGCTAGCAGATCTACTGTGTTTAATAAGAAGTCAGGCAGTCTCTTAGGTCGGCTGGTGACCAACACTGTGCAACCAGGCAGGAGCTTCCCATGACAGAGGTCTGCAAAGAGCTCAGATATGGACATACGGGAGGTAAGAGCCGGGCCTCCCTTAGAAGAGGATGCCACTTGCATGTCAGCTGCAAACTCATCCAGCCCATCAAAGATGATCAGTGTACGCCAGGCATTTTCCAGGAGGTACTGGAACACTGCATCAGGGCTGTCTTCTGGATGAAGGAACAGGTCAAACAAAAGCTCCTTCAGAGTCAATTTTCTTTTTAATAAATTCAGCTGTCAAAACTCAAACAGGACAGTGAACAGAAACTGAGGGAGGACACCTTCTGCCCATTTCTGACAAATCCTGTGCATTAGCATGGTCTTACCTGTACCTGGTTTACCAAACAAAAAGATCACCTTCGTTGCGCCTGATGGGACCACACTACAAAACAGATCTGACACTTTCATGGCTGTATCCACACATTCTTCTGGTTCAGGAGCACCAGCCACATCCTCTCGGGGTTTATCTGTTCTCTCTTTTAAGCGGGAGGCTTTGCTCTGACGAATGACAAGGTTGACAAAGGCTTGGTTGAAAGCCAGTGGCTGTGTTTGTTCCTGTGCTGCTGCTCCTGCTGCTCTCCTGCTTCCATATCTCTGGCGGATAGACTCGATGAGGAGATGCCGGTACCTTTCAGATGAATCTGAGACAGGAGACAATAGAGTGAGCAAGAGTTAGTTCTGAGCCATGACAGATCCAAAATACTACCAACCACTTATACAGAGAAACAACAGCCCTGATCTGAGGTTGCTCCGCAGAGCTAGGTAGAGATGGCAAATTTTGAACACATGAAAATAACCCATGATTTTTCCTATTTTTGCACAGGGGCTGAAGAAGAAAATTCAGGGAAAAGGTGAAATAGCTGTATATAAAAACTAAATCCTATTATCTCTTTAAGAAGAGAATTAGGTATTGGTACATTATGCATATAATTCCCTGTTCATTAGCTCCCTGTTCACCCCTGCTGCCCTTGTGCCACGCTTGCTCAGCCCTCTGCACCTCGGAACAGACATAGCTTTTGCTTTGAGAATTTGAGATCCCCGACGGTATCAGCATCTCTTTGTTGAAGAGCGCACAGGGGTGATAACCAAGGGTGCAGAGCACCTTCTGAAAAACCCTATCCTCACTGCTGTTAAATTTGCTGAGTTTTGTCAATGGACAAGATCTGGCCTCCTGGGAGCACCCTCTCAAGAACTTTCCTGTAGGTGAACTTGCAGTCAAAAACTGGGTCCAGCCCAGCTGCAGCTGCCAGCTTTGCCACGCTCCCTGTGTTCCCCCACCAGACACTGGGCAGTGCCGGACTGTGGGGATTGCAAGGCTAAAAGCAGAGATAGAAGAGGGTAAAGAAGGGCAGATGATGAAAGAAAGGATGTGGACCCTGGCGTTACACAGCCCGCAGGACTGCTAGGCTTTCAGTCTTTCCTGGAATTACTCTGGCTCGACACTGTCATCGCTCACCTACTCAGTTACTTCTCTACTTTACAGCGAGCTGAAATCACATGGGTTTTTAATGTGCTAGAGAAACTGTGGAGCCTTGAGTACGTTTAAAATTGTCAGTATGCCTCCTGATTTGGTTAAAAGAAAAGCAAGCAAATACAGGGATGACCTACGAAGGAATGCTTCACCAGCATATCACACTTTAAGGGAGTTCTCAGCCTATGCCATCTGCATCCCTTCTCCTCAGGCAGATTTAATACCTCTCTGAAATGGAAATGGATGTTTCTTGTTATTTGCCAGGTCCTGTTGGCTGTATATTTTATAAGCTGTTGCATTAAGAGTTTATGCAGCTACTAAACAAAAGTTTCCCTCAATGGGGGAGGTTGATTTCTCGGGTGTTTCTGCAGAGAAGAAATGGGTCCTTCCTCAGAGGAAATCACACCACCGCTCTGCTTCTGGAAAATCTACATACCTAGTCGTTGCTGTTTAACATCCTTATCACTCACAGAGCTGCTGCAATGGCGACGTCGAGCAAACCCTGAAAAGTGAAAAGTCAGAAACATGTCAAAAGAGCATTTTGAATGGCAGCTCATTACAGCTGGGTGAGACTCTCCAGTAAAGTATTCGGGGAGCTGAAGAGGCAAAATGGGAGAGACAAAACTATTTGCAAATTCAGGCTGAGTTTACAGAGAGAG
>NW_009645975.1:0-2985 GCF_000690535.1 Cariama cristata
TGTGGAGGAGAAAACCTTTGTGTCTACAAAGGCAAGCTATTAGAAGGAGGTAAGGATAAAGAGTCAAAGAGTCCGTATTGATTCTGGCAACATCCTTTTGGGTTTTTTTGGCTAAAATGTTGATGTGCTATCAAAATGATTGCAGCTGAGCTCAGTCAAGATATACACATCCAGGGATTTTTATACTGTCTGTCTGGATCTGCTGTTTCATGATTGAGAGTGAGGTTACAATTACTTTTGCAAATTATGGTAGAAGGAATTTAGAGAACCGATTTAACAAAATACTGTGGCTTAGATTAATTTTATGTAGAGATGCGTGGTTAATGAAATAGTTGTAGCAGTAAACTGCCCTTAAATAGAGGTCATCTGTTTCTGACTTGCTGTAGTACGTCTGTGCATGTTGCTTATTATTCCAGAAGGAAAAGTACACAGTGGGAGCCCAGTTCCCATCTCTTTTAAGTAAGTGAGATTCCGTCACACCAGTAAAAGGTGAATTGTGTTCTGGGAAACTGGGAAGAGGAAGCGGCTGGGAGATTTTCACTTATGAGGAAGAGTGATTCCATAGATTTTTACCCCTCATCCCAGCTCACAGAACCCCCTGTGTTTGCATTTGCATTTTCACTGGCTATGGGAAGATGGTGCAGAGAGCCCTGCACTTTGGTCCGTGCCCCAAGGTTACGGGTGCACGGCAGTGTCCCCGCGGATCTGGTTAGGGCGTTTGTGGCAGCTGTGTCCCAGCTGTGCGGAAGGTGTCCTTTGGTTGTGCTCCTGTTGTCCCGAGCCCCACTCGCAGCCATTAGGGAACCTGCAGGAGTACAGCCTGGCTGCCTCCCGGCTGGCGTGCGGTCCATGTGCTTTGCCAGGATCCTGTGACCTGTGAGTAAAGGGAGTACAACTCCATCCCCCCGGCAGGGAGCTGGGTTGCAGCCTCAGTGCCCTTAAGGCCTGGATGGTGAGCAATGCCCTTGCAGAATAACCTGAAACGGCTCCAGAAGCAGCATCTTTCCGCTGCTCCGTGTTGCTAGGAGTACGGCCGTATTAGTGCAGGCCCACAGCCGCTCATACCGCAGCTGTGCTGGTCGGGCGCCTGGGTTGCGCTCCGTGAGGTGCTGCAATGCGGAAGGCGTGCGTTACACTGCCGGAGCTCTGACACGCTGCTGCACCGCACACGTGGACACGCGCGAGGAATCCTAAACCTTCTGTGCGTAGTGCACGCTCTGGTAAGGCAAGTGGCAGAGTTCATTTTTTTGAGATGGGAGGCTCTGGTGTCTGTTGTGCTGGAGCAGTGAGCGGCCAGACTGAGGGTGCATTTGCTTGTCACAGGTGTGTCCTGCTTGGTGCTCCAGGCTGGGAAAGAGACAAGGCTGTTGTGTGGGGAAAGAGGTGGAGTTTTACCAACTAATCAATGCAGCCGAGAACCAGAGTACCTGACCGCAGAGGGCTGGGTGCTTTGGTGGTGATGCAGGTGAAATACAACAATTAAAGCGTAACCTTTTTCTCTGAACTCTTTCCTTTCTGTGATGACAGAGACCTTTCAGTTCGTCTCAAAGAGGCACCGTGGTTTCCCATTCAGCCTCACCTTCTTTCTCAATGAGATGCAAGTGGACAGGTTGAGCTGTTGCTGTGAGTACAAACATCAGAAGCATTCCAGGCTGGGAGGCAGACATGGATACTTCAGGATTCTCAATGTGGAGGGAGCATCTCCTTGCTACAGGTATGGAGATGAATACACTTTGCTCACAAGGACTTAGCAGCCCAGTTTTTAGGGAATTAACCACTTGTTTCCTCTTCTTTCATCTTTCTGGCACCCTACCGCTCTGTAGAACCTGGTTGGTTTCTCAGCGCCCCTTGAAATGCGCAGAACTGAGCTTACTCCTCAGGGTCTGGCATCCAAAGATGCCATCAAAGGCAGCTACTTTTGTGCTGCCCCTTCAGTCGCTCTGTGGAGTACACACAGCAGCCGGCAGTGTTTGCCTGGGGTCGGTCTGCTTGCCAGGAGGTGGTCAGCCCTTCCTCAACAGTCAGGTATGGAGGAATAGGTGTGGGGTGGTACACATGTGCCACTTGCATGTTTCTGGTGGAAGTGATAGTGAAATAAATATCAAGAGTGCTGCTTAGTTAACTGTAGTTTTCAGGGTTTTCTTTGTGATTGTGAGGACAAGACAATTTATTTTTAAACGGCTCTGCCTCTAAGGTGGGATTCTGCTGTAATACCCCTGGCTGCAGGATGAGACATGTTAGAGAATGTTAGCCATGTTTCGGAAGACAAATCTGTGCAGAAGATTCTCGAGTTTGGGCAAAAGTCAATGCTGTGAGCAACAGCTGTGGTTTTACCAAGAAGCTTTAATTTTAATAAAATCTTCCTTTTGTGTGATTGTTAAGTCATGCCAGACTAGTAAACTTCTGCACACATGGATAATTTTAAAACCTTTTTGTTCTTTTTGTAAGTAATTTTTAAAAGAGCAGCAAGCAGTTGGAAGAGGAGAAGCTCCGCAGACCTATACTCTGTGTTTTCAGATAAGGACTGAATTCTAAGAAAAAAATTTCTACTTTATTGTACCGTATTTTTTCTACTCCAATCTAACATTGAACATGATTTATGTAAATGTATTACTTAGTGTGTTCCAAGTAGTGAAAAGCGTCTGGATTCGGAATGGGTATATTGGCTATAGAGTTTAGGAAGTGCTCAAATCTCAGCATCTGTGTGATTTCTAGAAAATTTGAGGTGAATTTCCTGAATTAATACAGTCCTCAGAAACTGGTTCGTTTCTTTCTGAGTCTCCCCCACTTTCTGTCCCCCTTCTCCTCTTCTTCTTAGTGATATCTCTGGTTTCCTGTCTCCTGTCAGTCCAGCCAACCTTATCTGGTGACTAAAAAAACCCATCTCCTTTAACCAGATTCTCCCCATAAATGACAACTATTTTCACATCTCCTTCAGGTCAAAAGCAGTTGTATTTGTTTTCTGCTTTGAGTATGACACCACAT
>NW_009645976.1:0-3130 GCF_000690535.1 Cariama cristata
TGCGCCTCTAGAAACTGCCTAGTTAGCTGGATCATCAAAGTGGTCTGACTGACAGCTTGACCAGTCGGATAGAAGGGTTTGTTTTCAGTTGGATTATCAGGCTGGTTTGACTTGAAGCACGCTGGTGGTATCACTTGCCAACAGAAAGGAAAGAGGTTGGGCTGGGACTAAACTGCCTCTTTTGGCAGTGGTCTGAACCTTGTCAAAACCAGCTGGAAAGCTGCACCCTTATGGATATTTGTGCAAAGATGGGCTTGTAATTACTTCTGCTTTGGGTCCGCTGTCAATGTCTCCTTTGGAGTATGTGCTACAGTACTGAGAGGTGCTGCTACTTATTTGTCTTTTCATGGGTAAGTCTAAACTGATTCTCATCGCTGAGCTCTCTGGACCACATGTCAGAAACACGCCATGCCTCTTGCTAGTCCTTTCTCTGATAAAGGACTCTGAACTTTATTCCAGCTCTTCTATTATTTTTTTTTTGCCTTTGTGCACTGTTTTTGTGTTTTCTTTCTTTTCACCTCCTGTTATTCTTCCTTCTTCTAGTTATCAGTAAACAGTTCAGTTCTTCCTCACTACAGCCATGGCAGAATCACAGGGCCTTCTGCCAGCAGGTACGAAATAGGAGTGCTCATCTTTCCCAAACAACTTAGGGTTCTGCTTCATTTTTACAGATCAAATCTAACATATCTGTTTGTTTGCAAACAACTTTAAGCTATGTGTTTTGCAAGACTTGCATTGATTCATTATTTAATGCTTACTGTTAGCTCCTTGGCTTCATTCCCCTGTTATTTATTATATAAAACAGTATTTCATTAACTAGATTGAGACAGATGAGAGTGGAGAACAGCTCTGACAGACAAATTTAAATACGTATTCAATACCCAAAATCAAGATTTGGATTTTCAGGAATTAATCTCCATTTAAGCTCCTATATGAAAAAGGAGGATTTATTTCTTTTTTTCCTTCACTCTTAAACATGTATGCAACTACTCATGCATACAAAGAAGCATATCAATACTGCAAAATGTAGATTTTTTTTTTTTAAATAGGCTGTATCTAGCATAGAAGCTGGGTCTCTCATTACCACCACGACAAACATTTGTTCTTACTACTGTTCAGTGTATCTAGATATGAGACTTGCACATTCTTGCCTTTTGAAATTGTCTTTGAAAGTGAATATTATCAATTGTGATGCTAAGAGCTTGTATTTGCAAAAAGATTGCTTTGGCGGGGAGCGTCAGCCCTGATAGATGCGGTGCCTGCAGAAATGCTCGCAGCACTGTTGCTGCCTTCTTGCGTTCTCTATTGGTAGAATTTCTGGACAAAGTGAAAAAAATGCTCACATGTATATTTTGTTCTTGATATATTGGGAGTGGGCTGTGGATTTTTGACTCACTATATTTCAGCTTGCACAATGCTTTGGAACAAAAGAACAGGCTGAGGGGAAAAAAATCACATTAGATCTGTGAGTCAGTCACCTGCACCTGCTGTTCCCTACGAAACCTTTGCCAGTGGGTCACTGGGGGTGTTCTTGTCTTCAGTTCCCTGAGGAACTAACGGTGTGTCCCTACTATTTGTAGCAGACTAAAAATTGGACCTCTGAATCTCCTTCGATCTCCCCCTTTTGTCCCTTTGCTGCATAGTTTACATTGAGAGAGTATTAAAATAAGATGCCAAGCCCAGCTTGCTTCGCTGTCTTTGTTGAGCAGGGAGGGCGCCTTTATTAATAAACATGAAAATTAGTTTAGTCATAGTAACACTTACGATTCAGAGATTACTCTTAGCCCCTAAAACATACAAACATAAGGGGAATATCAGTAACTAATTTGTGTTCGGTGCTTCACAATGTGTAGGAATGCATGTTCCTCTTCTCATTAAGACTTTCTGCTTATTTTTCACGTATGTTTAAAGTCAGACATTTCCTGTTGGGATTTACTGCCGTAAATAGCTGTCCATTTTTTATTCTGACAACTGTGCATTTGAGTAGCACACAGCAGAGTTTATGAATCGCTTCTTCTTGACAGATCGTAACCACCACAATATTCTGCCACATAGCCAACAGCAGCAAGTGAATGATATTATCTCTTAACTCTCCAGAAAACTCTGTCAGTAATTAAACATTAAGCCTCTGATGCCTATCATCATTCAGTGCCAAGACCCTTTACAATGTAGGTTTGCTATATTCAGGTAACGATATTAGAGATGATAATTTATTCTGGAAATGTAGCTATCTGAGACGAATGAATTTACTGAAATCAGAATTTCATTTATAAGGTGGCTTTTCAGGACTTTTATCCTAATTCTGACATTCACCATGCAGGAATATTTATTTGGTTAAAAAATCCTCTGAATGTAGGATAATTGACAAAAAGTGATGAAAAGAACAATATTTAAAACTGTGGCGCCAGTAGCAGTGTGTAATATAATGCAGAAATCTGCCTTCATTCAATAAGGACAAATGATCTAGCAGCACTTCAAGCTTTGGGCATCATTTCCAAGTTAATCTGCTCTGATTTGGTGTCAATGTAAAATTGAGATCAACTCACTAGATAACAAAGCAGTTCAGGAAACTTCAAGTAAAATTTCAAAGTTATAACAAATACAGCACTGCTGACAGAAACTGTGAAGTCTGTTTTCCATCAGGGTATGTACACAGCTCATTTAATATTATTGTGATGAGAAATAATAAGGATAACCCTCAAATAAATTAATAGCTGTGTCTTGTTTTGTAGCAGCCACAGCTCCTGGCCAAAGAAAATAAAACACCCAGAACTTACAAAGATATTAATCTTAAAGTTGCAAAATCCAGCATGTAGAAGCTTACTAATTGTCAGAGGTAAGGCTGTCTATGCAATCTGTCTTTTACACTGTAGTGCAGCGTACAGAAAGCTGGAGCGCTGTTCTGGTCCCCTCAACCCCAGCAGCTTTGTGGCCAGCCCCAGCATGTGCCCCAGGGTAGCAGGGCTCTCTTCCCACCATTCTCATGGTAATCTTTTTCCAGCTTTCCTATTTGTTCAGTATGTTCAGTACACCGTCTGCTTGTCTATCCAGTCCTAATTCCCTTGCGTAATTTTCCTTGCTCATCTTCTAGTGTTTCTTATGAACTGACTTCCACGCTTTTCTTTGTCCG
>NW_009645977.1:0-3221 GCF_000690535.1 Cariama cristata
AGCAGGAGAAGTTAGGATGCTAACCAGTGGAAGAAAAAACAACTGGGAGCAATAAAGAGTGGTCTGAAATGGCCACAGAGTTACGTATAGATGAAACAATTCACTATACTCGCTTAATTGTCTACTTCAAGTCACATGTCAATTGTTATACAGTAAAAAGAAATAACATTACCTCAAAGTACTATTGCTCCCCCCACTAGTATCCTTTCTTTAAAAGGCTTCCTTAGAAATCAACAATATTCTACCCACATTTTTTTAAAGATAATTCATTTTCTCAGCACAAAATTTTATTACATGCTGTAGTACCAATGAATTTGCACTATGTGGTTCTCATTTTTAACTTCTACTTGCTGCTACAGAGCCAGAGAAGTTTCAAGAATTTCTAGTAAAATGTTATTTTGGGTATCCTTGATAGTGTTCAGCACTAACAGCTTCAGAAGACCCTTGGGAATATCAGTAAGTGTTTCATAAATTTAGCAGCTGAGTTTTCACACCAGGCTGCATTTTTTGTCATGTAACCTAAAAAAAGAAAAAAAAAAATCTACACCTGCACAAGACCATCAGTTTCTAGTTCCCAGTGAGTTACCAGATGAAAATACTTGTTTCACAGCAAGTAGTAATGACACATTGTCCTTACTGCAGTCTCTTCTGGAGAAGCAGAACGACAACTGGAATACCTCAAACTTGTACGAATCCTTTGCAGAAAGTGTTTCCAGTTGAGGAAGGACAAAAGGACAAAACGTATATCCATAATCAACCTTTGAGCTTGAAGGCAGAATGAGAGCGAAGTTTAAACATGAAATAAGATTTAGTTTTTCACTTCAGACATTTAAAGTTATGAATACCAGTTTGAAAACCTGCTATCAACTACTTTTCATACAGAAGCAAATTAAAAGCCAATCGGCAAAGACAAAGCCAGAATTGCTTCAGGATATATTATCCGTCACTGGTTGTGAATGGAATTTCCTTCTCCATGTTCCTACTTTTACACACTGTTATACTGCACAACTGACTGCTTTCATCTATTTACCATATAATACATTTACAAAATGTGACACCAAATCTGGCCCAGTTGAAGGAATCTGCACCAAATCTTATTTTGATGTAACTACTGCTTTTAGTCAGCAAAGAATTTGGACATTGCAGTATTTTCACTAAAAAGTTTTGCTTGCCAGTGTCTGAGTTCAAGGAGACCTACAGAAGTCGAGTGTAATTTAACAGCTAATAAGGCAGCAATTTCTTTTACAGGCACAAGCAAATTAATTGACTTTCATACAACATGTTCTTGTCATTTATGTTAATTCTAAGTTAATCCTGCAAAAACACTGGTTTACTTAAGTAGAATGATTACTGACCCTGTTACAGACACTATAAAATTTTACTTAAGGAGGCCATGATGTCTTCAGAAGTCTATTATGCGTATACACTACCAGATCTTTTCCAATAAAACGTTCCACAGAAGAAGCTATTATTCACCTGGTGGGATTTGCTATCACGAGTCGACAGTATTCCAACCCTGACATATAATGTAATCTGTTCCAAAATACTGGATAGCAACTAACAGAAAAATACACTGGGGGGAAGGGATTCTCCTAGTGATTGGAAATTACTGTTAAACATCCAACAGGGAAGAGAAAATAAGAATGGATTTGTTACTGAAACAGAGGTCTCCTCTTTCAACTCAAGATATTACCATACTTCCTGGTATAGATGACTTCTCACCGGGCTCTTAAAAATTCTTCCAAGAGCAAGTATTGGGTTTCATTACGTACTTTAGTTTTGGGTATTTCAGTAAAAGACCTTACAAGGCCTTAAGTCAGACAAACAGTGGCCATAAATAAATTTAGGCAAGAAGTCAGAAAGAGGTCTTTAACCATTGGAAGGAGAAATCTTTGTAATATCCTTGCAACTGGAAGACAACAATCTAGCTAGTTTTAACAACCAGCACAATTGATTTATTTTCATTCAGACAGAGCTCTTATATACACAGCTGACTAATAGCTAGGGAGAGGCAAGCTAGAAATGGAAAGAACTGTTTCAGCTAATGTTTCCAAATTTTTCTACCCATTCATTTTGGAACAAAAGGATATGTATGTATGTGCTCCATAAACAATTCATCAATTCAAAACAAATAAATGCAGTGTGTATATTTCAAGCATCTGATAATTTTGAAGTAATTTATATCACTTTAATTTAAAAATATCTTCTTAGAGATATTTATGATTAAGTATCAGCTGCAGCTACTTTGTGCAAAAGTGGAAGAACGCATCTGTTACTGAAAAACAGATCTCGAGCACACTGATACAGTCAGAATTATGGTGAATGGGAAGCAGGAAAGAAAGCCCAAGCTCTGCCTAGGACAGTATAATAAAGTCTGTTGAGCACGGTCCCCAAGACAGAAGTTATCGCTCAAAATAACCTACTTAACAGTTCTGTCCTTTGCTTGCATTTAAAGCTTTCTAGTATAAACCGCATAAGCTTTACTGATGATTAACACATGTATTCTTTCTGTTCTTAAACTTGGCCCGATGTTAACTTGGAATAATCTACTGCACATTAGCCCCATGACTCTTTCAGTCATCACACATTTACTATTTACAGATGGTCTTGTAAACTGTCAGTGTTCATCTCTCACTGGCTATGAAGTTTGTATGACATGATGCAGCAATTCATCTAGGATATACAGAGGCTCTGTCACTGAAGAAAGACTTCCACATCTGCTTGTCTTCAAATTGTAATTGCAGTCAGATATCATTATAGTATCCTTAAATTCAACTATCAGATTGCATATTCTGTATTTATAACTCTGCTCCTCCAAAAACCTCAGGAGAAAGGGAAAAAAACTATTTTGCACAAAGCTTATAACCATGTTGTTGGTGTAACTTGGATAATGATCAGCTCAGTCAGTAGATAAACAACACGCAAAAATTTCATGTCAAAAACCCAAGTACTCTATCCTCTCCATTCCACAAACCAAACTTGATGGCCAGTATCAAATAAGTAAACATCCTTCACCACAAGATCTTAGCTAAAAAGGGCCTCAGTGACACCCGAAGTTAATACATAAGTTGCAGGTCACAAGCCTCAAATTCTTATATAATAGCAGATACTAAGATGTCTCACAGAATATTTTCTTCTCTCTCAGTATTTATGAAAGGTTGATTTCAGATTTTACACTGACATTCAGGCATGCAGCCCAAGAATAAAAAGAAAAAAAAAAA
>NW_009645978.1:0-3342 GCF_000690535.1 Cariama cristata
GAGGGGGCACATCCCACCCCCATCTGCTCAGTACCACCGGAGGCATCTGCTCCCCGAGCTCCGGCAAGCCCTTGCAGGACAGACACGCAGTCGTTCCCTTGCTGCTCGCAAAACACGGCCCTTTTCGGCTCAAACATCAGCTCTACATAATCCAGCGAGGGGTTTTGGCTCTGCCCTCCCTTGAAGACCCCAAACCGCACCTTCAGCAGCACTCGTGTCCACCCTCGCCTGCACAGAAACCCCACTGGCCTTGCAAGACTCCCCCTCCTTCGGTAACTCATGCAATTCCCCATGCTCTGCCAGAAGGAAAATACATTAAATAAACTGTACCTGGAAAGGAGTCTGCAGGCATAAAGGCAATCTTTCTGTTTCTTCTCCCTTTTGCTGGCTGTTCTCCTCCTGCCTCCGCTGCTGAGGGGTCAGAGCCCTTCACAGCTCCTTTCAATATCACAATCAAAAGCACTCAGAAAAGAGAAGGTGGAAACCTGCTCCCTCAACAGCCCTTACAGCAAATCCTGATGCAAACAGATCACCCACATATTGAAATACAAAACAACGTTCAAACTTTAGTTCGTAAAATGTTTTCATTGCGACAACCCCTATCCTTCCCAGATCCACACTGGTATCTTCACACCTCAAAGATTTTTATTCAATTTCTTTTGCACAGCTTTGAATGAGACACGAATTTAAACCTCAGTGCCCATCTTCAAGGACTAGACGCTGATCTTGCCACCTGACCCATGTGTTGGATTTCTCCTTGGTCAAAAACACCTTCAGTGTAGCAGAGGGGGCCAAACTGGTCAGCTAACAGTGTGTGAAGTGGTAACTGGACATACGCTATAGTTTTATGTCAAATTCAGTTTTAACAAGCAAGGAAACAACAGTAATAAATATCAAAATGTATAAGTGATTCTATTTTAAAAGAGCAATTTAAAAAATATATAGAGATGCACTCTGGTGTGTACTTTTAATAGCAGATAATTCACACACTTTAGAGAATTTAATTGCTCACAGTGTGTAAGACCAGGAAGGGAGCACAAAGGTAGATCTGTGAAGCAAAGAGAGCAAAAATTAATCCTGAAAATTGCGCACAGTGGGAACGCTCCCCCGTCAGCCTGATTTGGGGTCCTGGTACGAGGGAGTCCATTTACCAGCGCAGAGGAGGAAGCATCCTACCTGGGTGATGCAAAGGAAAACGGAAGCCTCACCAGATCCTGGTCACAGTAATTAAAAGTAACACCCTTACACAGGAAATTAAACCTCTCACACACAGTGCCAATTAAACCTCTGAACCTGATTAAAAAAAAGGGAGAAACTACGTAAATAACCTGGATTAAAGTTCAAGGCATCTTCTCTTGATCTTCATGCAAACTTTTAGGTGCCACTGGACTTTGCTCCTCTCCTTGCAACCCCGGCTGTGGACAGACCCTGGTACCCGCAGCCCCGCGCATCGCCCGCTCACAGCCTGTCTCTCCCCACGTAGTGCCAGTACCCCAAAACCCAGCTGCTTCTTCATAGTTGCCCCTTTCACCTGCAAACACCCTTTGACTTCTACACAGGGACTCTCATTCCTGCAATTTTATTATTAGTCTTACAAAATGCAAAGCATTAAACCGCACAAGTCGCTGGCAGCTGTGTGGGACAGCCCAGACCCTATGCAGAAAAGAAGTGTTCAAGAGCGATGCAGACAGACGTTCCTGGATACCCAGGGCATCGGCAGAGACCAAGTATCAGAGACCATCGGCATCACGTTAGCAACCAGCGTCAGCCCAGAGATGATACAAACATTAGCTTTTCGGTGAAGGATTTTTAGTGCACTGGTAGTTTCTTGTCAGACAGTACATTTTAAAATAGTCCATAGTAAGTAACAGAAAATAACCCTTTAAATCCACGAGCCTTTCTGCATATGCTATACACTCTGCTTATATGCTTTAGTCCTGCAGCACATCAAGGCGTTTTAATAACCACTTGCGGCTCTCCTTTGAACGTTTGCAGGGGTTTTGGTGAACACAGTTGGGTTCCTGCCACTGTTTCGCTACCGTCTTCACACGTCCCGTGATAGTACGGTCTTCACGATGTAACACATTCAATCACAATGAAAGAGGAAAGTTGAAAGATTTTAATATTAATGCTGAAAGACTAAAGCAAAATCATTCTCTCTCCCCACTGCATTCTGCTGCTTGTATTTAAAAGCAATACGGTTAATACTGGTAGAAGGTTTGTGGAAAACCCCAGCCCCTGTGAGCAACGCAACCCTTCTGCCTCTTTCCCCAAATACCCGGACTCTTCTGTAACACCTGCTTCTACTTAGCAAAACAAATAAACAGTTACTAACCACAAGTATAACTCTCTACCACTGACATTTCTTTGCATGTCTCAGACCACAGTTTCCTTTGGAAACCCTGAATTTATGCGCTCCTTCAGTTTTTACGTCGGTAAGACGGTAGAAAGATGAGAAAAACAAGAAAACACACGCAGACAGAAGCTACAGTATCTACAGCAACGGCTGAAACGCAAACTAACGTAGGGGTTGTGAAATTCATCCTGCAAGGAAGCTAAAAAACGAGGCTGCCTGGTGTACCCCGTTGATGTTGTAATCCAAGCCCAAGCGTGAGGTGATGGTTCCCAGGCAGAGCTGGCGCGGGCAGGGCCAGATACCCATGCCCGGGGGGTCTGTCCCTCCACGGGGGAGGCACACAGCCAGCCAGGCACAGGGTTCCCAGGGAGAAGGGTGGCCAGAAATCTGCCCAGAGCATCCTGATGATCAGACTCTGCTGCTGGACACCCTTGTCTCCAGGAGGCCTTGGGCAGGGGTGATGCTATAGGTTTGAAGATGTGCTTCTAACATTCACGAGCACGGGTTTCTGCAGGGCACCGGGTGACCTTACTGGGAAGCAGCCGGCTGGCAGTGCCGACACACGTGCCGCAGGTCCGGGCTCTTCCAGCTCTCCTGTGCCACCAGAAGCAACTGTGCCAGGTGGGGTGGGCAGCGATGCCCTGGGGAGGGGTGAGCAGCGGGAGAGCTCTGCGGTGGGTGCCAGCAGCACAGCTGCAGCCCTGCGCAAGGTGAGGGAAAGAAAAAGTTGGGTGCTGGCTTGCGTGACCACCCACTCTCCGTACCCGGTATTTTCCTGAGGTGTCAGAGCCTGCGGCAGCCTGCAGCTGGTCCAAACGCACTGGGCAGAGGGGCAGGGATGCCCGTCCCATTCCTCCGGGTGCTGGTGCCCTGCATCACGCCCTGCAGCCCCCGGCAGTGACGGGGACCACAAGTGTGCCCCACTGCCTGAGTCAGAGCCCACGTCCGCCAAATCCTTCCCACCTCCATCTCCTCACCTCCCTCCA
>NW_009645979.1:0-3039 GCF_000690535.1 Cariama cristata
TTGAATATTAACCAGCTCACTTGGACTCCCCTGCCATGAGCATAATTGTCACAAGGATCCACTGCACCTTTATAAAAACCTAACTTCCAATGGCTTTTGCATAAATTAATAAGTAGACATAAAATATCTGATAAAAAAATACACACTTTTTTATAGACTTTTTTATAGACATCTCTTTTTTTCCATTTTATTGACCAATAAAACTTTCATGCTCAAGGCACAGTTGTTACAGGTCATATTTAGCATGAACAAGTGTTTCCTAAGCACATGAGGCAGTCTGCCACTCTGCCGTTTGCCAGTTCATCCATTTGTCCTTGCCTGACACTCTTTAAGGCATCTGACCACCTTCAACTAATTTTTGCCAGAGGAAAAAAGTCTCAGAAAATCTTCTGAGTTCTCCAAGGATCAGTAGTTAGGCATTTGGGGATAGTAAGAGCTTCTTATAAACCAATTTTTTTTCTCTGGGTATTCAAAAATGACAAATAGCTTCCTGCCTGCAAGAAAACCAGACTTTATTGGGAAAACACAAACTTGGAAAAATCTGAAAAAATAACAGCAGATGAGACTGACATCCTTCAGAGTACATTGGCAAGAGTCCTGACCTAGTCTGCCACCATCCACGGTGAGTCCATGATGAATAGCTAGAAAGGTATTCCCACTTCTGGTGGGACCATGCTGAGGGAGATTGGACTCAGCAGACCTCAGGTGAAGGGGAGGTAAATCTGTTGCCTTTGATGGGTATTTGATTTTGAGGATTGCACTGTCTAATCCATCTGGGAAGAGAGGCCTCCGTACAATTCAGGCACTAAACTGCGGTGCCTGGGACATCTGCTACCTGTACTCATCAACAGCCATCCTTGCTAACTGCATTCACTGCTGGCTATTTGTTACAGCAACCACTGCAGTGTCATACAGCTCTTTCATCAAGAGATTGAGGGCAGATATCATCCTCAGAGAATCTGTATTTCAAAACAGATAATCTTTTACATGGAGTCTTTTCCTGCCCTTTAACAAACAAGGAGAAAAACCTTCCCACAACCAACAAAACTACCATTTTAAACTGCACGCTACAGCAAGGATCACACCTTCCTTCAGCAAATTTACATCTGTTCTTCTCAGCCCAGGGCTGATCTTAAACAGCAAAGTCCCAAGCCATTACCCACCATCACAGCAAGCCTGACCCACTGCAAATTCTTTCACATGTTCTTGGATAGATGCCTACAAATTACTGTCTTCCCCTACATCCTTGTGAGATGCTGCTGCTCCCCTGCCCTGTCAGGTTTCAGGCCTTAAGCCTCATCGTCTGTTCATGTCCAGCTCCCAGACCCTGAGAGGCAATGCCATTACATCCAGTAAAGGACAGAGCTTTTGGGGAAAATCGAAGATTTACCCTAGTGTCATGCCACAAATTCGCATCCCATTAGACCAATACCTCCTAAAGGAGAAGCACAGCACAGGCTGCTTTCACCACTGAGCTCTACCCACAGAGGCAGAAGATGAGGTGAGCTCTCTTCTCTCATTGCCACTGACCCAACAAGCCCTGCTCTAAGTGAGAGGCTCACTTTGACTCCCTCATGGTCCCCACTGCCACTTCCAGCAGATCCCTATTCCCCCACACCCAGAGCAGAGCAGAGTGCTTGCTCTCTGTGCAGCTCTCTGGTGTTGCAGGGTGGGAGGCACCTGGCCAGCTTGATCCAGCTGCCAAGCTGCAAGAGAGGGCCACCCCCAGCCCCTTTGCATAACAACAAGGGTTTCCCAAACACACCAAGCCCACCCTGACACATACGGTTTCTCTATCACCTCCTTTCCCCCAGTTTTCCCACCAATCCATTCCATGGCTGCTGGATGAAGGGTAGAGAAAAATCTCTGTTTCACTTTCACAGGTGAAAGCCCTGTCCAGTCTGCTAAAAGATGCTGAGATGTACAGAAAGAGCAGTGCATGACCAAAATGGGACAACAGATCTCCCCCTCGTTCTTCCTCCTTCACACCTATGGGGCTAGGGCAACTTGAACCACCCTCTTCTAGACTAGGCCTTGGCAGCTCAAACTTGTTGATTCTCGTTAGAAGACCTCTGATTCTCAGAGTTTATGTCATTTTGTGGTAATTTAAACAGCAGCTCTGATGTGTTTTGGATGTGAGGGAGATTGATTACTGCTATGGGATTTTATTCATCAAATCAGTCTTTGTTCAAGACTGCCCCAGGTCTAATGCAGTTCTTCTCAAAGTATTTATTTATTGCCGGAAGGCTCTTTTCTAGAAAGGAAAGGAAAACGTGGTGATCAATTGCTGAATATATTGGTGAGCCTGGAGCTTGTCTACACCAAATTCCTTGTGGTTCATCACCAACAGAGACAACATGCTTGTTAGACAGTTTTAGTAAGAAATCCATCCAGCACACAATTTTTACTTTCAGTGGTAATTGAGTAGATCAGTTCTGGTTTATTCCATTGGATATGATGGATCTTTCTTGCATTTTAAGATAATAACATGTTAATCTGAATTCCCATAGGAAAAAAAGACTATGCCATAGTGCTCTCTTTTTAGGCTTATCTTAGCACAATATGGTTCAGCTATTAAGAGTCTCATTCCACCCGCATGCAAGAAACAATTCTTTGACTATATCCAGATACAAATACACCTGGTTTAGACAGTAAGTATAAATCTGAAGCCTGAGGGGATTAGTAAACTGATTGCACTGCACCCAAAAAATAAGCAAACAATTGAAAAGTTTGATAACCTAACTCAAAACATTTATTTTACCGTGTCCTAGGAAGAATGTGAATCCTGTTAATGAAATCTCCAGAAGGGAAAGCAGAGGGATTTTGAGAGAATCCCACCTAAGATATTTCATGTCCACATGCAATGACAGCCAGTACTGTGCCTAGTCTCCTCTGCCCCTTCATAACACTGTTTCGAAACTAGAGAAAAAAATGACAGCAAAAATTTTGGGAGAAGGAAAAATGCCAATAGTTATAACTTTCAGCATCCAACCTTCATGAAATAAAAGATTTCTACACTCCTTTAACAGGTTTACAGGT
>NW_009645980.1:0-3056 GCF_000690535.1 Cariama cristata
ATCCTTCTATAGTCCTTACTTAGAGATTCCGTACAAGTTTGCCCAAACCTTTCAGATTATTCTGTGAAAGTATCTACTGTAGATGCTGTTCTGATGTCACCTTTTTTTTTATTTATCTCAAGACAGCATAGCTATGATGCATGAGCTTTTCTCCCTCCATACAAACAGAATAAAGAAAATAATGAATTTAGAATTCTAAGTACTTAACTGGAACAAATGTATAGAAATCCATAATTAATTTTGTTTGTATTAAATACTGTTGGATTTTGATGGGAGGACTTGAAGGAAAGAAGGAAGTTGATCATTTAAGGCTGCCATGAGAAAGCTAGCTCTGAATTCTAAACATAAAGTTTTTATATGGCTCTTCCTTAATCAGTAAGCCAACTGAACCTCTCATACCGTTTCATACTGAATGCTGCATATTCAGTAAATAGGCATAAATACATAAGAAGTGCCCTACTGGGACAGACCAGAAGTCCAAATAGCCCATTATTTGGTCTCGGAGGGTATCAATAGAAAAAACTAGTTAGAGAGAGCACCTGAGGCCACCACTTTCTGCAATGCAAGACCACACAGAAGTGTTACATTAGGGACGTTAGAAGGTACAACTCTGCCTTGGCCTTTTAAATAGCTGCTAATGGATGTGTTGCCCATGAGTTTATCCAACTGCTTTTTCAACCTGCTGATAATGTTTGCATCCAGGACCTCATCTGGCAGCGAGTTCCACAGCACAGTCTCACTAGGTAACTGTATTCTTTGATCTGTGTTAAACCCAGTTTCTTACTAGTGGCATGGGTACACCCTAGGTTTTGTGTTGTAGGATTTCATGCACAGTAGTTTTGCCCTCAACTTATCCCCCACCCCGTCATCTTTTTAGAAATCTTTGTGAAATCCTTTCTCTGCCTCCAAACTGAAATGCACTATCCTTACTAGTCTCAGCAAAGCATCAACTGGTTGCAGCACTTCTTAAATTAAAATCTGGGATTTCTATGTCTGAAGTATATCATAAGGTCTTAAGAATTCACTTTTTATTGAAGTTGTGAAGTGTGAGTGCTTTAGGTGAATGTTTGCAGGGTCAGGACAGTAATTTGCAAGATGCAATAAACATTTAGATAAGGGAATGATGCAGGGACTGAAATGAGTGATCAGTAAACTCAGTTCAGTAAACTACCAGAAGTGTGTTTTTAGGAGATGAGTGTTCGCATCACGCAGCTACCACAAACCTTAATCTTTAAGGAATGTAGATTAGGTATGACCTTCCATCCTGAACAGGGCAATGTCTTTTTGTTTAAGTTGGGACATATTCCAGGTAAAGGCTTGCCGCAGCTGGTATTAAGATAAGTGGTAGTTTTTGAACAGTCAGAAGATCAGTTAGATTGTTGCTTAATGAAAAGTTACACACCTCTTATTTGGCACCTTCCTTTTGTTTATCTTTTGTATAGCCCGGTTTCAAAAGAAGAACTTATCTCTATCCCTGAATATTCACCCATGAATGAACTCATGCCCGGTGTTTCTTTGGACCAAAATGGGACAAGTAATGCCAAGGCTCTTGAAGATCTCTTGGATTTCACAGGCCAAGCTACGTACTCCAAGATGTCCAGTGATACCATTAGCCTAGATGACTGTAACAAAAACTTAATTGAGGGATTTAACAGCCCAGGACATGAAAATAGACTTAATTCTATCTGTTGACAACCTCACTTTTCAGCAGAATGGATAAAGGTACAGTATTGTGATAAATATGATAAATTGCTGTGATTACTTACGAGCTTCCCAGAAAAATATGGCAGTTGTAAACAGCATATGTGGAAAGAGGAAGAAAGCTGGTCTCCTAGATATTTAAATTTTACATAATCTTTCATATTTGCAGCTCTTTGTAAATTGGCATCATATGCAAATTGAGCATATCATAGCAACCGAAAGTATCTGGTAAATGGAAACATTTCCTTTATGCATTCAGAATATAGTGAGAAGAGTTGGGTTTTTTCTTCATTAATCCAATACCTTTCCTTATAAGTCTTTGGAGCCTATTTGCATGAAGAAAGCAGTTAAAAGTGGGGCCAGCATAGAAAATGGTAGTTATTGTTGCTGCTTACTCCTTTCTGCTGTGGTAAATACTTGCGGCACAGTGTAGAATCACTTATCCTGGAAAGCCCGCATAGTAAAAAAGCATAGTAGGCTTCGGTGACAGTTTCAAAGTATGCCGCAGTCAATTTTCTTGAAAGACTCTTCTAAATTACAAAACTGAGGTCATCTAACTTGCATAACTGACTTGATACTCTTCTCTGTCTTTTTTAATTGACAGAGGTAGCAATTTGTGGAGGATGTATATCCCTGTGATGCTACTGGCAGTAAAATATGAGCTTGTCACTTGAAAAAGCTTCTGTAGTCCTTGAACTGAACACTGGATTTCAAATAATCAGAGCTGAATATAACTTTGTCTTCCCAGGGAGTATGTTGAGTAACTGTCTGCTTTTGGTAGAAACCAATGATCTAGAGCCTTGATGGTTTCAGGGAAGACTGAGTGTGCTTTAGAATTTGAGCTTTAGCTACTAATAAAGCACGTATTTCTTCTTTTAATTTAAAATTCATCTCAACACTTCACTGTGATTTTTACCTGTGCATTTTATTTTAATGCTTCCTTGAGCTTTATCATACATCTATTTAGACATCTTTTTCTCGTAAATAATGAAGAAGTTTGCCCACAGTGCATTGAAATTAAGTAATATACTGTACTCTAGTTTTGTGCCTATCTTTTTTTGTCTTTAATAAGTTATTGGCAACTTTTGTGCAGGTGTATAATTCAAAACTGTAGCTGAAGAGGCTTGAAAAATATACAACCGCTGGAATCAAAAGAGCCTTCTTGCTGACTTCGGAGTGTGGGAGCTATCCTGTTACGGTTATGTTGACACTTTTAGTCACTAGTGGCACTTACTGGTTAATATTAATTAGTCCGGAAGTGACTATCAGCTATGTGTTTAAAAATGTACCTGTGTAACACCTGTAAACAAAGTAGGCAAAATGCCTAGTGTAGTCCCTTTATATATATATATATA
>NW_009645981.1:0-3110 GCF_000690535.1 Cariama cristata
ACTGGTCATCTCTGGAAACCCCGGTCATGTGATTCCCCCTGCTGACTGTGGCCTTTGTTCTCCTGATCTGTGGCTGAATGTCACACCATCCCGTTCATCACAGGAAAGGTACGAATTGAGTGGGGCAGACAGTAAAAGAGGGAAGGGAACCAGTGCGCGGCACCGTGCCACCAGCCTGGTGCAGCTCTGCCTGCGGTGCTGTGCTTTGCCTCCTGCGAGCTTGGCTCCTGTGCTGTGCTGAGACTGAACTGTGCTTTACAGCAAGTCCTTTCTCTTAGGGAAAATACTCCCTGGGGCCAGGATGTCTTTGAAGTGAAATGGTCCTAGGGCAGGAGGGAAAGATGAAAGCAGGGAGACGTGGTTTAGGGGATCCTGACTGGGACCTCCTGGTCTTTAACATGCCATTGAGAGACCTGCCACCATGCCCACAAGTTAGTGTAAGTCGCAGCCACACAACAGACATGAAGCCAGCTTGTGCACCAGCACACGTTTTCTGTGTCAGAGGAAGGATCTGAAACGGGGCTGACTCAAGCTGCAGACCACATCTGGGTGTCAAGGAGGGATAAGAAAGGATGCTGGATAGGGAAGAGCTCTGAGAACAGCTCTGTGGGCTCCTTCCTCTGCAAAGCCCCAGGGGCTGCAGCGAGGCTGACAAGGGGGGGAGATTCCTGTGTAATGTCACGGCAAAGCCCAACAGGAGGTTCATTTTAGGGCTGCAATGTCTCCCTTGCTCAGGCTGTGAGGACAGAGAAAGCTTTTGAAGCAGAAAAACAAGCCACAGTGAAAGCATCCTGGAGGCGCCTCGGCTTCACGCAGCTGCTTTCCATCTGAGCACCCTTCAGCAATTCTGTTCTCACTCCCTGCCCCTTAGCAGCACGAATCAGCTCGGCGAGGGCTTTCCTCAGAAATCCTGTCACAGTAACCTTGTGCGGTACTTGCCAAAGGTGTCATTTTCCTGAGCTGTGCGAAGACACACTTGTCACACGTGCCTCTCGCAAGGCGACACAGAACGGAGCCTCTTTGGGTCCATGGCAAGAAGTAAACTCTGTGTCCCAAGGAAATCCCGGAGGAGCGTCAATGTCCTGTCAAACCGTGCTCTTCTTCAGCCAGTGTAACTTCTAAGTCACCAGGTCAGATCAACGGGAGCACCTGCGGGCAGTGATGCAACTGGGAAGAGCATTTATTTATCCATCCAAGATAGAAACAGTCTAAATTTTGGTAAGAGCAGCTACACCTGGCCCCGTTTCCGATTCAAGGCTAACCCCTGTGCCTGTGACACAAGACCTCTTGACTTACATCGTCAGAACTGAAGCTGGGCCTGCAGCTTCACGGGGATGTTCAGACGTCCAGGATACCGAAATGCCTGCTGCCCACCTGAGGTCAGGGTTTGCCACGGGCAAACGTGGGGACTGTTACGGCTTGGCAGAGGAGTGACCAGGGCAGCATCTGCCATAGCCACCCTGTCGGGCTGGCTTGTTTCAGGGAAAGGGATTGCTGAGGGTATGTGGTGCTCTGCACACAGAAGGTGACCCCTGCCTGCCCTGGTCTATATTGACTGGTGTGTATCATTTGGGGTTTGGTAACCCCGAAGATCACGCCCTAGTGGACATGGTGCCCCAGGAGGTTAGGAACAGCCGAAAATTGCTCAGAGATGGAGCCAGTCAGCATCTCTTGGGAGCAAGCCTTTAACCGTGTTATTTTCTGGGAGCCTTTTAAAACCCAGATCTCTGTGTACCTGGCTACCTAGTGGGTGTCTGCTAGCAGGCAGCAAGCTAACGAGTCTCCCTGTGAAAGGAAGAGCTGACAGTATTGAATAGGGAGAACATACGAGCTTACGAGAAAAAATTAAAAGGAAGAGAAGATAAAGGAATTGCTGAATTGTTCGTGTCACATTAATGACATAAATTACAACTTCCTTAACAGTTCCTCTAAAAATGGTGTGACTTGCTGAGCCTTCCCAGGCTTTCCCCAGGGGAGCTGACACAACGCGGTCACTGCTGCAGCTTTGCAGCAGCAAAGATCCTGGACCACAGCCAGCCCCAGGGAGGTCACCCAGCACTGCCGAGGAGGGAAACTGAAAACAAGGGCGAGAGCTCCCCGGCCACACATGGAGTTTTTCCGGCAACTCTCTGATGAGGGGGCTGCAAGAAAGTTTCAAACGGAGGGTATGCTTAGGGGGCAGCTAGGTGGGATGCGGGGTCAGGGACAGGATCGCAGCCGAGCGTGCGGATGCCTCGTCCAACCCAAGTCCTGCACCAGGGCTGAGAGCCTGTCTTGCAGCAAGCCTTGAAAGCTTGTGCCTAGCACATGAAGGAAGGGGAGTTGGAGAGTGTTTAGCTGCCACAGTACCACTGCTGACGTGTCACGAATTTGAACAGTTCGCTCTGGAGCTTGCCAGCTTGGCTTAGCCTGCCAGAGACTCCTCCCCTAAAAGTAAATCCACCTACATCTTGCCTTTTTTTGCACGCGCCGTTTCTAGATTACATTACGGTCGTGTGTTGCCCCTGAGGCCGAGGAGCAGGCAGAGCAATGCTCTGAGGTTTCCAAGAGCAGAGCCCATGGGCTGATCCAGGGAGGAGGGGGCTCACAGCAAGCCCAGGAAAACCGGAGTGAGATCACAGCCAGACCGCCCTGGCCACCAACCACCCCGAGATGATAAGAAACACTTAAGAGATGACCAGGCAGGGAAAAGTCTTGCTCATGTTTCTGATATTCAGCTGCACAAAAGAGAAAAAAAGGAGAACACAGAGCGCCCTGCCCAGCAGGCGGCAACCCCCAGGTCTGAAGCTGAGAGGCACAAAGCGGAGCAGCCCCAGGGCAGGACAGGAAAGCAGGCATGTGGCTAGCTTGTCATCCCGTTTCTGTTAATCTCGTTTTGCTGCCATGGATTTCTGTGAGCCACTTTGATCCACATCTCCTGGCTCATCTCCACCTGAACATTTCTATGGCTTCCCATCTGCCACCATCTCCTCTGGTTCTGCCACAGTACCTAACCATGACAGAGGAGGAACATTTGCTCAGGGAAAAAACTCAGCAAGGTGCTTTTTCAACTAAGGGGCCTAAGGAAATACATCACTTCTCTTTTTTTTTCTTTTTTGCCTTTTTTTTTT
>NW_009645982.1:0-3204 GCF_000690535.1 Cariama cristata
TCCTTGAGGTCCCTTCCAACTCAGTATTCTACAATTATATGATTCCGTAAAGCCAGAGCTCACACAAAAAATCTCTTACATCTTTTGGATGTTCTTTTCTGACTCTTTCTCTTAGAGCAGCCCTTACAAAGTTTCCAAATTAGAGGATCACATAAAGCTCAGAGAGAAACTACCGTTGACAGCTCACTTGGACTCTGCTATACTGCATTTCTTAACAACATACAGAGCTGGTGAATACTCATGTATGACTTTTGCTTAGTGGGGTGCAACTGATTAAATAAAACAGCAATTCACACAGAAGCTATCTTCTACAAGCAGCTCAATGAACTATTTTGATGGATACAGGCAAATGCTGTTTATACAAAATATACTCAGTAATGGAAGGTGCTGTTTAGCTTTCGAACAATAAAGCTGTAAATAAGGTGTTGCTGGCAATATATTTTTATTTACTGTATTTAAATATTATTAAATCTTCTAAAATATTTAATTATACTATTTAAACAATTGAATATTATTAATTTAATGCTGATTGATATTTTTTTATTTCCTTAAATGTTACTGTATTTAAATACTTATTTAAAAGGCAGATTTATAGATGCAGTTTGCATATCTTCTTTTGGGGATTTGACTACTACATCAGCAAGCCTCCATAAAAAGGAAACTTCCATAAAAATGTAACACGTCTCAAAGTCGAGAACATTGTTCTATAAACATACTGATAAAAACATTTGTGATTTCAGATTCACAAGCCTATCTCTAGGCCTAAAGCAGCCCACGAAAAGAATTCAGATGTGAATGACTGATTTGCCACAAAAATTGCTTGTTTCTCCTCATGCTTCCAACAATGTCAAACTTGATTAATAAAGGACATTATCTCCCCTTCAAAACTTCCTTGTTTACATCCTTACAACATTGCAGCTATATGAAAAATATTATGTCCATGTTACTAGGTTGAACACTACACATGTCAAACTAGGAGAGGGCCTGGTATGGCAGGCTGCTCATGCAGCAAAGAGTCCATAGCTCCCTTACCCATAGGTGAATTAGGTCAGCCATTTGCTAGAGCAGCTCCTTGCCCCTCTAAAGAAGGGAGAAAGGTGGGTAGCACTACTGTGAGGACAGGGGTGCAAATCATTCCAAAAGCAACACCTGCTGTACCTGCACATCCACCCTCTGCCAAGAAGCAGGACTCCCCACCTCAGCTCTGTTCGTTCCCCAGTCGTTCCCTTCCTTTCATTCCCAAGTCCTGCCTCAGTCCCCCACCCCTATGGCAGAAGACCTCAAAAATTCAGGCTGGCGTGTGCTGCTGAAAGGCCTCCAAGTGTCTGTGCTTGCAGGTTAGGTTTCAAATCAACATGTCTTACTAAGGAACTGCTTTCACTGGATCAGTATGAACTGTTTAAACTTGAGATACTCTTAATGAAAAACACCTGGTTTCAAAAGCATCTCCTGTCAGACTGCTAATTTCTTAGCCATTAGAGATGAGCATGGTAAACCTCTTCGTGGAAATATGCAATACAGCCACCTCAGAGCTCCTCCCTCCTCTCCTTTTTCTTCCTTCCACTCTTTTCACTCTAAAGCTGATCCAAGAGAAAATGGTGATGACATCAAAGAAATATCCCAAGAAGCTAGAAATGAGCATGTCCTCAGTCACACAATTTTTCAAAATAATATATTTAAAAGAATATTCTTAATTAATTAAAGAAAAAGAAGAAAAAATCCACCAAATTTTCAGCTTCTAAAATTTCTGATTAAAGGAAACTTTCATAATCTGTTTCATAGTTAGGAAAAGTCAGAAGAATTACCACTGTATCTAGTTTCTTTCAACAGAATGTAAGTCAGTACTACCTTTAAGTTTTACACACGTCCTTCTGAAGTACTGGTGACCAATAAGAGAAAAATCAACCTATGAACAGTAACAAACCAAGGACTCACCGTTAAATGGAAGCTGGGGCTTCCTTTCAATAAGCTCCCATAGACGTCCACCAGCACCCAGTCCTTTCATTAGCTCAGAATAAAAGGAACTTAGACCTAAACAAAAAGCAAAACAGTATTATGTATCCATATGGAATGGAAGGCAGAGGAGACATAAAATTTGCATTATACTTTTCATCGCCAGCATTGAAGCATCAGATGTGTAAAAGATCAGGGGATCTTTTACTCCAACACACTATCAGACATGTTGATTTAAATCCTATCTAGTCTCACTTGAGAGCTACCAATAAACTTGAGTCACCATTCTCATTTATATCTGTAAAATAAATCATTCTGAAGAAAAAAAGAAGAAAATGTTAATACACTTAAGCTTGCGTATACTCAAAAGCAAAGCAACTCTTTTTCATTCATCTGTCAGGAAGAACAGCATCCAACTTTAGAGAAACAGCCTTGCATACAATCAGCTATATTTTCAAAATCACTCAGTAGAACAGAGCGCTCTGAATGCCCTTCTTTGTCAGACAGGGTTATACTGCTACAGTGGAGCCTGGCTGGGTCAGCCACAGGGGAGGGAGGGCACAAAACCTAAGGCTGAACTGACACTTAAGCTATGTGGAGAACAGACAATGTAAAGAAATATGTCTCCCAAGTCAGCGTGCTTCAATCATTACTGGAGAAAGCAAAAAATTAAGGACAAGGCCTGTGTACAGTACTGGGTCCCAGCTCTTAGCAGTTGTCTGAATCATCTTGGAGCTGGCTTGGCTGAAGGGCTTTCCAGCTGAAATAAACACAGAAACCAACCTAGAACCAAAAACTGAGTAAGACATAAAATGCCTTATTTCTTAATTCTTTGCGTGTCTTTCAGAATAGAGTAACCAATTTCAAAATCACTGAATCCCAACAGAATAAACATACAGAACAAACCACTTCCACCTTAAAATGCATATAGGGTTAAGAGTGATTTCAGGAGGGCAGAAAACCCAAGGTATATTAAAATAGGTTTACTGGTTTACTCTTGTAGAGCAACAAGCCCAGCACAAGGTCATGAGTCTGTAAGTGTAGACATAGCGTTTCATCATGCTGCTGCTGAGGACTATCTGAAAGCTTGCAACGCAAGGCACTAGCCAGAGTGAGAAGCTGTCTGCTTGGAAAAAAGAGCCAAAGCATGTACATACTAGAGCAGGGCACAGGGGAAAAGGCATGAGCCTCATAGAGCGTCTTGAAACTGAGACACTGAGGTTTGCGAATTCACAACCCCTCATAAAAAAA
>NW_009645983.1:0-2922 GCF_000690535.1 Cariama cristata
CCCTCTCTCTACAGTCTTTATACATATTGGTAACAAACATTGGATTTTTTTGTGGTAAATTGTTGTTTCCTCTGCATGTCCTGGATACTTTCTGTGCAAACCCATGAATATACAGAATTGCCAAGTTCTGCCAAAGAACGTCTTCTGATTTTTCTGCTTGGTTATGAGTGGTTTTCTTCCTCCAAAATATGAAATCCCCTTCCCAAATGTCACACAACATGGACTGTTGTGTCTTTCAGGTCCAGACCTATCATATTTCTGTTTTCCTCTTGCTGATGAAATTCAAACTGTCAGAGCTTGCAAATACACTTAGCCAAATGAAAAAGAAACCATATAGAAAGGCTGCCTATTGAAGAAAGCAGATAATGAGAATCACACCTGTAATCTGACTAGAAGACCCACACAAGAGGCATTTTACATTAGTATTAAGGAACTGAAATGTTTAAAACTATAGAAGGTTTCGGTCCAATCATCTGCGCTGGAACAGTATGAAAAAATAACAGTAAAAGTGTTCTACCCTATTTCTAAAATGCTGTTTGGCAAACGATGCAGTCCTAGCTAGTGGGAATAAAGCTGTTGAGATACACTATTTCCTCATTTTCTTAGCCCAACTGGTTCAACAATTTTCAGTTTACTGTTCAGTTTCCCCATGGAGGAGAAATGGGGAATGAAGTTTCTGTGATTCCCCACAGTCAGGAAGAACTGAACATGAGTGGTCCCCATGTTCTAGGCTCTTTCTGGACAGGATGTTGCCCAACACCACCTAGTTTCTCACAGTCCCCTTGCTGCTTTGCTCTCCTCAGCATCCTACAGGTTTCCTCTCAGTTTTTCATGCTCTTCATACATCCTTCCTGACTTGTACCTCTGCTGCTTCAGTCCCCTGTTGAGACCAGCTTGTCAGCATTACTGTGGCTTGTGGGGATTTTTGATGCTACATTTTCATGTGCAGGTGTTTGAGGTGATAGTTCTGTTCTTTCAGTGGCTTGTGAACAGAGACACATAACTTTCAACAGTGGCTTCAGCATGTTTTGACTGGTAACAATATTATAAAATGGAAGAATTCCTTCTGAGTTTTAGTTATCAGGAAACTTTTATCTTTTTGGCATCTGGTCCTCCAACTTGAAGCCAAAGTACTGTGGACCCATCTATCTGGAAAAAGAGAATATGCAGTGATGTAATTAAGAGGACAGTGTTCAATCTAACTATAAATTTTATGATTTTTATGCAGATGAGCACTAACCTGTGTTTCATGAGTCACTAATATCTTTAGTTCTGAAGACCTGCTTGTGTGACTTAATTTTATATACATTTATGTGCTCCCAAATCTTGTCAAGAAGGAAATGAAGAGGTTCATATGATGTATATAAATTGGGATCATCTGAGGGGACACAGATATGTTCTTGTGCGTGGACTCCACTTGCAATGCTGGAGTGGAGGCTGAAAAATTCAGAGGCTGCATCTTTGTGAGCATTTGCTTTTGGTTTCTTTAATAAGCCCTTTTGACTTGCAAGACAGGTTGCAAAGGTTATTTAAAGAAAATGGTGATCCTTATTTGTGGCTGCTGACTAAGTAGATTTCTGTCTGTGTATTGAAGTTTCCATTATTGCCAGATTTTTAAATTTAAATTTTATAGCATGCATATTTGCTCCTGGGTATTGCAGTCAGTTCATTGTAACAAATAAAATCACAGTAAAATAACTTTGCTTTTTCACAGATCACAGATTATTGAATTGATGCTTTAACACGGAAATTTAGCATTTAAGATGTATGTTATTACTGTAGTTTTTGTTCTAAAGAAGCTTCTCAAAAAGTACTTTCACTTTAAAACTGCCTAAGTGCTTTACACTACACAGAATAAGGCAAATCTAACTTTGCACTATTGAACAGTAGGACAAAAGCTGCCTGTTAATAGACCAAAGAAATAATTGGGAGAAAAATGGAGCAGCTGAGTTTCTCTAAACTTGTACTTTTTTCTTAATGAGCAGTTTAACTGCCAATTGATCAGTCATTCAGCGTTACAGTAAATGGTCAATGAAATATATAATGATGCAAGACTGCACTTTAACAAGACCAAATCTTGCAGCAATCAGGAATGCTTAAGGACAGAAAAATATATACAAAGCAAATTTCTCTCTGTGCTTACTTTTCAAAAAAAACCAAAAGAGCAATAACAAACATTCAGGCAGCTAATCGATGGTATTCTTTATTGTGTGTGGTGACACACTTGCTCATGAATTTCCATTTTGTGCTTTTGTCTTTTGTTTGTTTATTTAATGCTACAGGGTTTTTTACTGTTGGATTTCAGTCAAATCTGACTGCTAGAGAATGGTTGCATTCTTAAGGTCTTGAGCACACAAATCTTTATGTAAGTGCTTAATTTTATACATGTGAGCTCAAGGCAGATACACAAATGGATGAAAGTGAGAATATTAGTACGTGTTGCAGTATTAATTCCTACATTAACACTTAGGTAGGTGAAGACTCAATGCAGGGGACAATTTCTATTTTTATAAATTTGAAAATACAAATATTTTAGTTTTCAGAAGCAAATGTTAGATTCTAATCAAGTAAAAATCAGAAGTGCTGTCCTGCTTCTCACCAAAAACAAGGTATGGAACAGTCCTTTTACCAGTGACATTTGCTAGTGTAAATGAGAAATACCAGTAAAACAAATAGGTTTTCTTCTTCTTTTCTTTGCACGAGGTGTGAAATGTACAATCATAGGCAGCTGTCAGTGTGAACAGGTTAACATTTACCTAATTTATAATGTGTGAAAATAGACACCTACTAGCAGAACTAGAATGGAAAGAGAACAGTCTCAAAAGAGCACAGTTCACATAACGTTTACCCCTTTTCTCTGACTCAGATCCTCTGGCACTGAATACACTTTTGGAGGGTTGTTAAATATTTGACTTTTACGCT
>NW_009645984.1:0-2965 GCF_000690535.1 Cariama cristata
CTTTCCCTGCGTTAGCTTTTATTGAAATCTCTAAGGAGTACTGAAATATTAGTAAATAAAACAACAAAAGTATCATCAGTGTGTTTTCAATTACAGTTACCACTTAAATCTTTGACTGGTTCCTGACAGCCAAATTCAGAATAAACAGGAATATACAACAGTTAGAGGTGTTTCTGCAGAAAGTTAATTATCTTTATAACTAAAGAAACTGTCCCTTAGTTTCAACTGGTATTTTTGTTGCCTAAATAGGACAATGCCTCCCACAGTGTCTTAGTCTTGATCCCCCTCTTCAGAACATTAATATCTCTCAACTTCTCTGACATTGTGCAAGGGTCACCTACATCATCTCTGTTTCCTTTGCAGTAGCAATGTAACCCCCATAAATGTATACCAAAGGGTAGGACAGGATAGCGGAAAGGACATTAGAGATAAGTCCTGTGTTATAATTCTACTCTTACATTAGCTGCCCAGACAACAGTTGCTTAACGTGAGTTCTGACTCTTTGCTTGTGTTATTATTTTCTTCATTCACTCTGAGAGTGGCCGGAAAGATAAGATTGTAATTTACAATGCCAAGAAGTGTGACACATTGGAACGACTCAGTTTATTCAACTAGTTTATAGTTCCACTATGGCCTCTGGCTAAACCACATCATGCTATGGATCAGTACTCACTCTAATCTACAGTGGATAACTGCTAGAAAAAGTTCACCCACTTATTTTCTGGACTAAAGGCAATATCACAGTTGTAGTATATTACAGATGTCAGCATCAGGAAAGGATATACCACAGCTGGGTATCATTGGAGCTTCTGAATTCCATTGCGAAAATAAATCATGTTCATTGTCTTCACAAGATAGAAATAGGCCTGCCAAGGTACTATTGTGATGCACATCCCTGAGGTATGATGCACATTTTGATATCAGTGTATGCTATGGGCAGTCAGTCCGCTTGTTAAAAATCAGAGAGGGAGCCAGAAATATTGTACCACACCCTAAAGTCAAGACAACACCACCACAAACATGCCCCAGAAGACCTTTAGTTAATTTGTTCCCTTTTCTCCCACTTCAAAATTAAACCCGTCTTTCCCATCAGGCAGACCTCCAGAATTTGTAGACAGAAATCACTTCTATTTGCATTTCTTTGACTTTGTGGCTTAAATAATTGTAATTGATCAATTCAATTCTGAGTTTCAGTGCCCCAGCAGTAAAATGGAGGTACTACCATCTCTCTGAATCCCATAGCAGATATTAGGGTGACTGGTTATGGCATACATCAGCTTTCAATGGCAGATGTAAAGACAGCAGAGAATATTGCAAACCAACCACGTGTATCAGAAGAAAGTATCAGATTCAGACAGCCCTACCTCAAATCCCTATTCTTTAGACATGTGACATGTTTAACAGTTTTGTTTAATGAGAAAAGTAAAATGAGAAATGAAATTACTAACATTTGAACTGACTTTCTCAGTAGACATTGTATCTCTCATCCTCTGGCTGTACTGTTTAGTATGTCCATATGCATTGACCATTTCCCAAGGGTTTGGAAACCATCTGATGTAATGCTCAGCTAAACCTTGGCTTTTAAGTAAACTGAAAGCTAGTTTCTTCCAAAAGTAAAGAAACTAATAAAAACATGAGATAAGTCAAACACCCAAAAATATGCTGGACAACTAGACAACTGTGTTGGTTAATGGCCTGCAAATACCAAGGTAATATGTTAATTTACAGGTTACTCAAGCTTAGCTTCTCCTGTGTATATGGTACGCAAACAGGCCTCAGAAGCAGTGTGTACCAGCCTATTTTCAGCTTTCCAAAACAAGCTTCTCTAGTGCAGTTTGTTTGAAATCCAGAGTCTGGAGGCCCTTTTCCTCTCTTTTTCCGCTGTAAAAGACAACAGAAACTGGATTCCAGACCAGAAAAATTTCAAGCAGCAAAGAAGATGGCAATGACAGAACCCAGACAATACCGATGTCCAACAAATTAGTTTTCTAGTCCAACAAGAAAAACTAACAGGAAAGTTCTTGGCCAGAAGTATGAAGTTTGACCTACGTGGGATTTTCCCCCTTGCTTTTCTGTCTTCATCTGAAGCATGGTGGGGTATTCCATCATTTCCAAATAAAGATTGAGTTCTTAGATTATTAATATCTAAGTTATTTAAGATGTTTTGAGTAGACATCAGGGTTTTGCTCTTGATTTGCACAACCTCTAATAAAATGAGTTTAAATCAGTGTCTGTGCTACTAGCAGCTAATATAGTTACAAAGAAACGAAACAAATAACAATAGCACATGGGTAAATAATACCCAGAATTGATGAGCCATTAAAGAGGTGGACTGAAACCAAAGATCCTTTTAGGACAGTGAGAGCATTGCTATCAAATGCAATGTCATGGGGATATCACCCATAATGTTAATCAACAATAAAACAGTTTCTGCAATTACAGAAAGACATCCGAACCATTCATGTAGGTCAACTTCCAACAGTATATTCCTTACTTACCAAAGATTACATGATACAGTGCTATTTAAGGATATTATTTTGTTGAAAATGAACATACATTGTACCTTAAGTAAATATAAAATAATACACATAAATCACTAGGATGAAATCACAGCTCTGAAAATACAGATGTAACTTCCAGATCTAAAAGTTGAATAAAGATACATCACAAGCAGATGAGCCAGGTCTGTCAAACCAATTTACAACTCAGCAATACTCAGAGATACAGATGTTTTTTATTTCTGAAGTATTAATCTTGTAGACACTAAATTGCTCTTAAGAAAATATTTTCTTGTGCCCTGTAGCTTTTGACAGACTTGTGTTATCTCCTGTGTAAAAACTGTGGAGTCCATTGGAAAAGCCAACTTCAATATTAAATCAAATCTAACAATTACTCTTCTCCAAAATTCTTGAAGTTGTGCAGAATGCAACTGTGTTTCCATCTCCTGCTCCATAAGTTAAAAAAA
>NW_009645985.1:0-3281 GCF_000690535.1 Cariama cristata
CGGAGCCTGCCGGCTGTGCTAGACATCAGAGAGCAAACCCGGGAGCTCCAGGTCTACACTGACTCCCTATGAGACACGGGATCATCCAGCCATCAGGGAGACAAAGCTGTGGAAAGTTGGTCCTCCTAGCTTTCCCACTTGTGGAAATACTTGTTTATAAATGCCCCAAAGGCTTCTGGAAAAGGAATTTATAATAAATATGTCTCCTCTGATGAAACACTGAATCAGCATCCTCTTTTACTGAGGCAGCATGTGGCTGTATTCACAAGCGAGAAGGAGCCTGCCCCTCTGTCACTGTCAATGCCTGAAGGCTGTCGCGCCAGAGTTTCCTCATCGTATGCTTGGATGATGGGACCTGTGCATACGCAGACAATCATATTACTACAATTTTACTATTACTATGGCTTGTTACAGTGTGTGGTCAGAAATTACTCTGTGTCATTGAAAGTCCATAATATATTGAAAAAAAACCCAAAGGCTTCTGGGAGCATACTGCCTTTCAAGTGGAATTGTACTCTGAAATCCTGAATGCTTTTTTGCACGCTGCTCCCCATGCTCTCAGTTTAAATCCCCTTGTTGCAGCCTTGTAGTCTGTGATGGAATGGAGAAACTATATTATGTCACAGTTACTCAGCTGCAAGATGTCATCCCAATCATACCATTTCTGCATCTTGTTTCCAAACCGTTTCCCCAGGCACATGAAGTTTTATAAAGCTGGCAACATTGGCTTCTACCTCTGCAAAATTATTTCATTCTGCTACTGATTGCTTATGGGTGTGCATTCTTAGATTCAAAAGAGGAGAGACACCACAAATAATACGAATGCCACCCTCTCAGTTTTAAAATGACACTGGAGATATAAAAAGACATAAAAAGACATAAAATTCTGAGAGTTTCAGGACTCCATACACCAGAAATAAGACACAAAACTTATTTTTATTTTGAAATCTAGGATTTGAGGTTAGAGAGAGTTAATAGCAAGTTTTATTCATTTACTTATATAGATCATTCCCTCTCCTGCTAGATCAGAGCTGCATAAAGCAATGCATGAGCTACAACATTAAAAAATTGTCCTTCATGTAGCCAGATAAGCTTGTCATTTCTAGCTTTTGCTGGCAGTCCATTAAATGTACTCCAAAGTAAAGCTTGCCTTCATTCTGTGTTCCGCTCAAGAAAGCAGTGAGTAGGACCGACAGTGCAAGTTGTGAAGCTGGGCTAGAAGAAGAGCCCCCATCACTGGGGTATCCACGTGCAGCTAAAAGGCTTTTTCTGGTCACTTTCTCCAAGTCAAATTTCTCCTACACCAGTTGTCCAATATCTCACAAGAACTATTTTTCAGATGTAGCATTTTCCTTGACTGTTATTCCCAAAAGCACTCCACCCAAGGGAGGAAGCTGGTTCACACCTTTCATAACTCACCTGATTAATGAGGTACACCAGTTGAATGACCACCTTGTCGTACGATTGTAGTCTCAGGTGACAGGCACCTTGGGCCCTTCCCCTGTTCAGAACAATAGCTTCCCTTCCTACTCAGCATGAGCACTCCCGAGTGATTCAGAACAAAGAACTCTGCAATCTGTGTTGCTTTTGCAAGGGGAGCGTCTCAGCCAGACTGTGCTGAAAACACTTTAGCAGGGTTCAGACTTGTATTTTTGCTCAATACTAATACTAGAAACAGGCAGATGAAGCCAGACATGATGTAGCCCAGTTCAGGTTCCAGCTGACTGAAGCAAAAAAAAAAAATAAAAGCCTTTAACTTGTTTAAATTTCTGTTCCATTTATAACTCTGGCAGTGGTAGTTGCAGGCACCATTAGCCAGCTACCATAATCCTGCTAGGTCTGCCCCTGGCATGCACTGGGGCACGTTCCAGGTTTAATGCACAAAGACTGTTCTGTCACCAAAGTCTTCCAAGACACATTTACAGAAGAGACTGAAGGCTCAATTGTGGTACAGGTACTAGATTTTACCTAAGTTGTTCTGGTGTTGACAGCAATTTATGACAGACTGCAGCCAAAAACCGGACCAGCAGCCCCCAGGGACCCCAGGATTAATATTCACTCTGAGCGCTAGCCTGCACTGATGTCTTCTTGCTGCCTCCAGCACCTGTACCATTGCATGTGCTGCCTAACTTAAAGCTATGTCTGCCCACACCGGAATCACTTTTTCACATGTCTGTGTGGACGTGGCTCTGGCCTCTAAAACTGGCAAGGCCCTCATGTGAAGAGGAGACAGCAGACTGACACACATCTGCAACTCCAGCTCCCTTGAATCCCTGTAAGTGGAGACGCTTGTGTGAGCATGGGCGTCCAGTAAAAGTTTTATGCTGAGCGAGTAAACAGACTGACAAGGAGACAAAAAGAATAGCATGCGTGGCGTTAACTTTAAAGCTGCCACCCCAAGAACAGGAGAGAAAGAGATAGGACAGATGTGAAGAAATTTGCTTGGTGGTGGTGGATAAAAACATGTATCACAAGGAAAGAAGGATGGAGATCACAGCTGATTGAAATCGAACTGGTTAAACTAGGAAATAATGGGAAATGAGCAAGGAGGAAGCAGAGAGGGAAAATTAAAGAGAAATGTTACTGAGAGTGAGGAAGAAAGGAATAATAGGAGCAAAAAACTGAAGTGTATTAGATTACAAAAAAATACCATCTTCAATGTTAAGGGAAAAGGAAAAGGACAGAGAACTTCCACACACTGAAATTTTGTTACTCTTGAATACCACATGCATTGCAAACCTAGCGATCTCAGTGTTTGAATGGGGATGTAGCCGCATTGCTGATTGGGATTTGGAAAGGTAACTATGTCAGGTTTAAGTATCTCATGTGAATCCATTGTAAGTGCTTCCAGGAAAGAAATAACCTTACTTTAACTTCAGAAGCAGAAATTACTGGTTTAAAACACTGGTGTTATTCACTGTGGGACAAAGATATCCCTAGTATTGTTTCAGTAATAGTGTCACCCATACTAGAACTGCAGTAAAAGTTGACGTGATACCATTGTGTCCTATTCTGTATAGGAGTTAGAAGTTGTCATTGGACCAAATGGAACCCTCTTTCTCTGCATCACTCAGGGCAACAAAGGGCAGAACTGTTTTCTTGTCTTTTTCTGAGGCTCTTCTGAATGATCCACATCCAATAGTTTAAGCAACATTTGCATCATGTTGCCATGAACTCCATCAAAGCAGTGTCCAGTGATCACAGAAGAACCCTGGCCAGAACACATTGCACTTTGCTTACCTTCAGCTACCAAATACTTAGAATCATAGAATCATAGAATC
>NW_009645986.1:0-3280 GCF_000690535.1 Cariama cristata
TTTTTTTTTTTTTTTTTTTTAATAGCATTTAGGGCAAGATGCGAGGTTTAATCTTTTAGTTCTGAGCATTGCAGACATTGCTGCTGGAAGGGATGCTGGGTACTGAAGCTGCCGCCCACCAATATAGCTAGGGGATGACGCAGATCCCACGTGTAGCAGTCAAAAATAAAATTGTTTCATGCGACTGGGGGTTTTGCTTTATCAGTGGAACTGTTTTCATCCACTGATCCCTCATTGACGACCACCAGCAATTAGCTGTGCTGTCACTAACTGTGGACTACCTGCAGTAAAAAACAAACAGTGCTCCATTTTTTTTTCCCAGCACGCAGCAGCCGTCTGTGATCCGAGTGGGAGCTGGCAAGTTGAAACTGGGGAGAGGGGATCAACAGGGCAAAAGCAGGATGGGAGAATGGGGGGTGCTGGGGGGCTGGCCAGGAGCACGTCTCCAAGGGTGATGCCTCAGCCCATCCCAGCCTCTGAGGTGATCCTGAGTCTGTTTTTAATACTGTTCTGAAATGCAGAGCATCACATCACTTGCATTTCTTCACCCATCCCATCTCCCCCTTTCCTTTGCGGAAAGGGTTCAACTTTCTTGCCCTGTGTGATGGGCAGTGCGAGCGTGCAAACCTGCATCAGAGCAAAGTGCTACGAGAGCCAGTGCAGCTGGACTCGTGCTACCTTCAGCTCTCTCAGACCAGCTCAGCCCTTGTACAGCTCTTGTATCTCAGCAGGCAGAGTTCCCACTCCTCTGTGGATTTTCTTTCCAAGTCTGAGCCCTGTTGCCAGGCAGCCCTGGGATTTAGAACCTATGATTAAGGATGCCAGACAAGTATATTGCCATGAAGCTTTACAAAGCTGTTGGACTGTCCTAAACTCTCTGTGCGAGTTTGTTTGGTTTGTGGGTTGGTTGGTTTTTTTTTTGTTCCCCTGCTTCAACTCTGTTATTGATACTTTGTGCCCAGCTTTGGAGCAGGCTCCTGTATGTGCAGCTGGTCAGCTGCTGTGATGAAAACCTCTTTTGCTGCCAAGGCTTCTACATTTGAGCAGCTCTGCCATCATATTTTCTTGCTTCAGATGGTGGTGGTGTGGAACGCTGCTCAGGTGACCCGTGGTGGAGAGGTGGCTGTGCTGGCCAAAGCGCACACGGATGTGGACATCCAGGCCTTGAAGATTGCTTTTTTTGATGATACCAGGTAGCGTGCAAAGAAAATAAATCAAAAGCATTGGTTCTGGCACAGCTGTGGCAGGGGGAATCATGGTGCTGCAGCTGTCCGGTTGCCATTCCTGTTCTCGGTCCTCACTGTCAGCTGGTGGCCTTTAGGGCACTGACCTTTCACCAGGGGCTTGGAGAGTCCTGCACTGGTCCTCACACAGTCTCTCCTGGGACAGGATGGTGTCGTGCGGCCAGGACAACGTCAGGCTGTGGCGAGTGCGGAGTGGGGCGCTGCGCTCTTGTCCCGTCAATCTGGGCGAGTACCATTCCCTGGAATTCACCGACCTGGCCTTTGAGGAGGGGCATGTGGCCGAGCGGGAGCTGGAGGACCGCACACTGTAAGGGGCTGCTGGGCTCCACTGTCCTCCTTCTTCGGGGCAGCCTGCCAGGAGGGAGCTCTGTGGCTCTCAGCTGCATTTAGCATTCTCCTTCCCCCTCCTCTGCATAAGCATGGCATTTTGCTTGGGTTTTCCCTGCAAAATGCTGGTGCCTCCTGGAGATGGGAGAACCTCTCCCCTCCTCAGCACACTTCACTTCCCAAAAGAGATTTGGCTGCTTGCAGAATAGCCCAAGAAATGGGTCTTTCCTCTTGTTGTACCAATTTTTAACCATATTTAGTGAATCTCTCTCCCACTTGAGGCTTGTAGTTGGTCCAGCTTTCTGTTGGCAGCAGGAGGAGTGTGGTACATATCCTCTTGCATACAGACAGATACACACTTTTTTTTGTTGTTTTATTTTAATCATCAAAGTCAGACCTTTTGTTGCTACCACATACTGTTCCATAAAGGCAGAGCTGTCAGCTCAGCTGGCCCTGTCTTCCCCTGGGCTGCGTCCTGTGGCAGAGAGGTTCCTTTCTGAAGTCCATGCCCAGCTTTTAGCTCTTTTGCTAATTAACATTTCAAAGGGACAGGAAATAAAATAGGAAGCTCTGACTTGGTTGTAGATTTGTAGGGTAGCGCATGGAACGGTGCCCTTGGACACTCAGTTGACTTCTTGTACTACTGTGAACCAGAACTGCTTTCCATCAGACAAACAGTTTAACGGGTAAACCAAGCTGGGTTTTTAACTAAGCCATGCCAGCACATGGCTCCTCTTAACCCTGGTGTGCCAGAGCAGGTGTCTCTCTCCTTTACAGTTTTGTCTGTAGCAAGAGTGGCCATGTCTTAGAGGTGGACTACAAGAACGTCTGCATGAAGAGCGCACGGCAGCTGCTGCCTGCACAGCCCCAGGGCTGCCAGCGGCAGGACAAGGCAGGCAGCAGCTCAGGTAAGAATATCTGCGGGCAGGGAGAGAGGACCAGCCAGGAAGCACCTTGACCGTCATCGGGATCAGAAGTGAACTCAGACAAATCTCTAGTAAAATAAACCAACTCTTTACCTACTGCTAAGGATTATTTTGGGTTGATTAGGTCATTGCTAGCTATTTGACTCGTAAGTCCTGCAAATAATCTTCCTTCGTACAGCAATGTATCGTTTTAAGAAAGAATTTTAGTACTTTAAATGCTGATTGCACTTTCAGAGAAACACTACTTTTAGAAACATGAAACAAGGTCTTGATTTGCTGATGGGAGTCTTAATGTAGAGATGGAAAAAGAGCTAAGCACACGAACAAAAAAGATGAATTTGGGGATTTTTTTCATTATTCAGCCTGTGCAGAGTGTTTGGGCAATCTTTGTTGCTGTATACTAAGTAGTACAGCTTTCAGCTCTTCCATTAATTTTAACAGTGCGAAGAATTCACTTTCAAGTGTGATAGCTCTGATATCTTAAAATTTAGTGCATAGTTTGTTTTGGCAAATTGAGCTAATTAATCTAGAGTATGCCCCTTTCAGAGGTATGTACCTCCAGTTCTCACTTCATGGGCGAGAAAATGACTAAGAGGAGATGAAACAATGTCCTTGGGTGTCCTCCTGGTAGCAGTGCTGGCTCTCGCCAGTGCTTTGACCAATGGACTTTATACCTGAATCAAAAAATCCCAGTTTCTGTAGCTCTGTATTCTCTCTCCCTTCTCACTATGCTGCAGAGAGGATTTGAGACATGGAAATGAAAGGGGTTTGTATCTCAAGCAG
>NW_009645987.1:0-3265 GCF_000690535.1 Cariama cristata
ATCTTCTGTGGTGCAGATAAACCTGCAGCACAGGTTAAGGAGTAAAATAAAATGTATGTGCAGCTCTGTGCCTTTACATAATCGCCGTGATGATATAAGCTGTGTTCCCTGACAGAAGGAATTCTTTCCTTATAAACATGAGAAGTACTCTTGTGGACATGACCTGACTTTACTACAGTCTGAAGTATTGTTCTTCAGCATGGTTAAAGGTAAATAACACAGACACAAATACAACTTCTCTTGCAGTCCAGCGTAGCCGCCAGTAAGGAATATGCCTTTCGAAAGCATCTTTATCCTGTCTTGCTTCTGAGAGCGTATCTTACTGTCCTCCACCACTAACCTCTAGTTCTGTTAAGGACAAATCTCTAATTTATTCATCTCAGCTATCGGGTTCTTTTGGAAACAGGTTTGACAGACCCTGTAGTTATAAACAGAAATCGACCATGGTTCTTGCCGTACGTATACATATGTACGTGTGTATACACATGCATTTTAATAAATACCAAGCTGTTAAGTTGTAACCTCCTTATCAAACTAACAGGATTTAATTGGCACTTTCCCCCGACATTTTAAGACCTACCAACTTAAGACCTCTACCAATAGTTACTGCTGAATGGCTACAAAACCTTACCTTTTTCCGAAACAAAACAACACTGATCATTGCAGCATGTTGACAGAGAATTCATTCCCCAGTTAAACACTGATAGCAACATCCCGGTCAATACAGAGGAACTTAAACGAGGAGGACTTACCAGGCTCACAGAGAAAACCAGACTGAAGAGAAGTTGTTGGTGAACCTGGAGGAAACGCGGTGCTTTTATACACCCGTTCGGACTGCTACCAGGGTGTGCAACACACTTTGGTACACGGAGCGTAATAGTTAGCCGGCAAAACATTTTGCTGTATAAGCTACTTCTAATTGTAATAATTGTTTTGATAACCGATAATGATTAGTAAATCCAGTCCACATCATACATGCACAACACACCCTTTGTCTTACTTTAATCCTTAAATAATTTTTATATCCGTTTTATGACTAGTGCCATCTCCTGACCTCACTTGAATTGCAATGGTAGCGAATTGAGCTCTATTTGCTTAGCAAGGTAAGGGCATCAGTCTTTCACTTAAGCAAGATAAAAACATCAGTCTGGCTTCTTCAGGGCAAATATTTTCTGTTCTGCAGAAGATTCCATTTAAATTTAGAATTGCACAGAGCTGGGAAAACTGCAAATTTAATCTCTATATTTCCTGGATGGGAGGGGACATTTTTTCTGCCTGTTTAACATCCACCCAAGTAACTGCTTAAATAAGTGCTTAGTCAAATGCTCACTTTCATCCAAGTACAAGGAAGCACCGTGTGAGAAGATGGAGTAATTTTGTTATCATCCTTCTCCTTTTGCCTCCTTTCAGGAGAGCTGCAGTATTCTGGAAAGACACGCTGATGTTGTCCAGGAGGCATCATTTGAGAAAAAATTAAGTCTTTTTGGATATGGAATGGATGCATGTAGAGTGTATAAAGATGATCTAATCTAAAACAAAATAAAAGTATCTTGAGAATGGCAAGGACTATTATTTTCGAGAAAACCACAACAGCATTCCTGGGCTAGTACTTAAAAGCCTCATATATTAGGAGAGAGACAAACAAGTCGTAAATAGGAAGAGATATCTCTAAGCAAAATTTTCCTTATCAATGACCTGAAACATAGTGAGAACATGTGATCAATAGATGTGATAGATGTGATCAATATTTTTGTGTGGCTATAACAGACAAACATCACACGGAATAGTGCCAGAGATATCAAACACCTAACTTGAATGTTTTGTTTCTAAATCGAAGTAAACTAAAGTAATTCTAGATTTTAATTCTCAGGCATAGCTGTGGAAGGAAAGCAACTGCAGCCTATCTGAATCTAAATGGTTGGATTTTCAGCCTGTTCCACTTATCATTCTACGTTTAATGTTTATATTGCTATAATGTTTATGTTTAATGTTTATACCATTTATATCACCAAATTTCTGGTGTTTTCAAGCCTGATTAGAAAATAGAGCACAAGGAGCTTATACGGTTAAGATCTTGCATCAGAATGCAGACGAGTTCTGTCAAGCATCAGTGGGCAGCCCTTGATTTGACAGTTTTGCTCATCAGCAATTCTTCATTAAGTCATCAGTTAATGGGAATCTCCCTGGTTTCCTATAGCTGGGTTGAGAAATACCAATTTACATGAAGAACTCTGGCCTTTTTCTCATATTTCAGCACCACTGGCAAGCGGTAGCAGTTCTATTAACCACCTAACTATTTGAGATCCAGATTTTGAGGAAGAAAAGTGGAATATTGTGTATAAAACCTGTTTATCAGCTCCATATAACCCTCACATGCGTCTACACTCATTCCAATTTCAGCTCCAGTGAGAGGCAATGACGTTATCAGCTGCTAGGTGACTTTGTCAGGGTCGGAGTATAAAACAGAACTCAAAGTGTGTAATGCTTGTAACGTGACTAGGAATTAAGAATAAAGTCGTGATCGCATCACTTAAGAGAACAATTAGAATAATTAAAGAAATAATCCATTCAGCAAAACACAGTTTGGCAACACGTAGGAAGCTCTTGCACAAAGCATGGCACACATCCCACTGGTGGTCTGAAGAGGTATATAAGAGTGCTCTGAGCGCTTCAGTTTCATCAACGACAGCTCTTCGTCTACACTTCTCCAGACCGGGTGAGTTGTATCTCCTTCATTCTCTGTATGAACTATTAAGGAAAATATTTTCAGTATTTAACTGAGGACTTAGTCTTCCACAGAAAGTGCGATGATAAGCAATGCCGTTTGCCTTTTCTCATACATTAATTTTTACAGTCCTTTAAATGTGTACCTTTGTAGATGCAGTTGATGAATTATAAGACTGTATTTTCACAGGCACTTGGATCAATTCAATATTGTCAGTTAGATCCAGGGTTGTGTATTACAATTTGACAAAGTCTTGAAGATGAGCTGCTGCCAAAGACTCGTGGAGTTTGGCTTTGCCCTCCATCATTACCAGCATTTCTAGAGCAGCACAAAGTACTTTGGGAAGTACTAGGTGTTAGTGCATGGATGTTCAGAAAAAAATGTGTAAGAGAGATAAACCTGAATCTTTCTTAAACACTCTTCTTCCACCCTTTTTTCATGCTCGTGAAAGACATCAGAACAGGCTTTTTTCCCTCTGGCATTTTGACATTGTACTTATGCTTGATTTCCCGCTGCAGGTTTATCTGCACCACAGAAGAT
>NW_009645988.1:0-3356 GCF_000690535.1 Cariama cristata
CCTGTTTTAGCCAAACCAGGACAGTTTGTAAGGCCAATTAATGGCTGGAACTTTCCACCACTTTTAAACTTTCCTGATGACATTGACTAATATAAAATACAGTATGATCAAAATATGATACACTACGTTTAATGGTGATATTTGGCATATTTAGTTCTTAGGGAGATTGAATGACCTAGTATCCATTTTTAAATTCTACAGCACAAATAATGAAGTTTCATTTAACTCTTAGTTTGACAAAATTTTCACAGTAAAACTGAGTAACTACAAGAACAAGATCTTCGTGATGTGTTCCTCTTTGTATGATGGCAGGTTATTTTTCACAAATTTCCTAACAACAAATCTGAAACTCATTACTGACATTGCTTGAATAACTGTTGCATAAAAACTTACCTTACAGACATTGCCATTATGTCAAGAGCATACAAATATTGTGGTTATTATTCAGACGTTTACTGATAGCATGAAAAATAAAACATGGTTTCACACGGAACCAGATGAAAACTTTCCAGAGCAGCAACAATTTTTCAAAGGAATATTACTACTATTACAAAGGAATAAACGTCAAGTGTTTTTTAATTATTTTTATCTAAAGATGGATAAGATGTCTGTTGTATTGAAATTTAACTCTGAGTAGAGTCACAAGATGAGTTCAGACTGTCACTGCTCTTAAAGGGAACTTGGATACAAAGTTTCTGTTAGTGTCAGCTTTGTCAGTCAAAGGACTGAAAGGCTTATTTCCAGTTTCATATCTGCTTTCTTTTATTTAAGTTGTTATTGTATTTTTCAGTCTGAAGAACTTCCTCTTGTACATTTCTTGTTCATTAAAGGATTTTAAGGATCAGGGAATGTAGGTGTTCTGAAAAGTTGTCAATCTTTTCTCTGAAAGTGCATCAATGACCTTTTATTTTGATATAAATGAGCAGCCACAGTTTTGATTAAGAGCTGCACATTGCTGGAGATGCAAGTTCCTTATCGATCCACAGGTCAGAGCTTCATTGCTTTGTTCTGTTTAACCCTTGGAAATAATTCAATTTGTATGATGCATGAGTCTTGGGTGTTAACAGAGAGTGTTTTTATCACTGGGTAATGATCCACTATGTGCATGAATGCTTCAACATTGGTTATTACTAATGGAGAGATAATGGTGAATCCTTCAAGCTTATTACAGTTAGTGTTACAGAAATGAATGATTTTCAAAAGGAAGACCTCTATGGTGCAAGTACAGTGATGGGGCTTGGGGATATTCCACCCCAGAGAGACATCCATGGTACTTGTAGATCTGCTGTAACTCTTCTGTGAAGAAAACACTGGTTGCAATAAGGACTAGGTTGAAAAGTTAAGCGGCCACTGCTAAAACAGTGGTTTGAGCTATTATTCAAACACTTGGCAACATTTAGATGGAGTTTCAGACACCAGTTCTTCCCACCTACAAACATTCATTAGTGTGTATAACAAAAAATACATTAAATGAGGAAAAGAAAAAAACACTATAGATGATAGAATGTTTCCCCCATTACATTAATGCTTTCTCTGCTGCTCACAGTTCAGGACTGTCAGGTCTTGCTGTGGTGTGAGCTGTTTCCCCTCCCATGGTCTCTCCTTCTGACTGCTCCTTGTGCTGCTCTGCAGCCACCACTAACATCTCTCCATGGCTCCTTGTTCTTCCAGCTACTCCTTGGTGTGCCTCATTTCATTAGCTGCTCCTGCTAGTCACTGCTGTCAGATACTCTTTCCACTGCTTGAGCCACAAGCTCTTCCCACAGGTCTTCGATCTGCTCCTTGTCAGGTGGCACTCTGGCCAACCATTGCATTTGCTAACACTTTCTCTTATTTCGGCTCCTGGCAGGGACCTGGATATCACTGAGGACCAACAGTGTCGCAGTGCACCACACACTTACACAGGTGACTCTTAACTTGCTGGTGGCACTTTACAGCTAATAGGAGAGTTTTAAACAGTATCTCCTACTTTTGTTTTTCCTTTCCAGGCTGTTCATTTTTGATGCCAATGTTATGATGTTACGTGCTATACCTTTAGGCATAATTACCTGCTCCAGACTTCTATGTACTAGCAAAATCAGAAGCTGTTCTCCATTTGATGATATGCCTCATTTTTGTTTAAATCAGAAACGGCTCGCTGACATAGTAAAACATCTATAAATATTTACAAAAAAATATAAGCTTGCACACTCATCCTTTTTATTTTTCTCCCCTTCTCTCTACCTTATGTCAACACATTATTTCTTCATCTTTGGGCCCTCACTCTCCCTGAAATCTTTTTGCCTGAGAGGGCAGACTGCTTTTGCTTTAGGCTTCAGTCTAAAACATGTGTTTCTTCTGTACTGTGTCTGCACCAGAAGATGGGTTTTTGCTATGCTACTGAATAAAAACAAACTACAGGTTCTAAGTGTTGTGATTGCATCAGAGTTTCTCTCAAAGTTGCAATAACTTGGCTCTCTGGCTGTAGATCTAAAGAACAGTCCCTGGTCACCTTTGGGTAGCTAGCAAAGGCTTCATCCACAGAATGCTGTGGAAGCATAAGTTGAAAAGAGGTTGAAAGCATTTATGAGAGAAAAATCTGTCATAGGCTGCTAAATACAAAAGATCATCTCTCTGATTCAGGAAGACCCTGAGTCACAGAACTTTGGAAACTGGGAGATCTCACTTTACGATATTCACATATTCTTGCCTCAGCATCCACTGCTGGAAACAAAGTAAGAATGGACCTTTATTTGATCCCGAAATGCTGTTCTTTAGTTTTCATGTTATGTCATGTATAATGAAGCAAAACTGTGTGTGCATAGGCTCATATAAGTTTTAATTAATTCATAATTGGTATTATAATTACATTTTCTACTTGGAATTCAAAACCTCCTGAGCTAATTCCTGCTACTGGCCTGATACCTGTGAGCTGACTACATTACAAACGAGTGCAATGCACAGGAGAGGGACCAAGGTTTGACTTGCTGTGATTACTTATGGTTCCAGAACCATACTTATGATGTCTTTACCAGCAATGAATTTGACTGGCTAAAGTTACCCATCCTAGGCACATACATCATGCATGTGCGTATAGAGCACTAGTTTGATTATCTCATGTCCACATTGCAAGAAGGGTGTTTTAGAGGGTGCTCTGGTTTATACCACACCTATTCCATCAGGAAAAAAAACACGTTTCAGACATATCGGCATTACACTCAAATCTGTACTGTATGACTTCAAGTATAGACACTCTGCAAAGACCAGAAGTCATCCTATAGCATACAGTCGCCTCTGTAGACATATTCTATGTCACTTGAATAATTAAAACCAAAGAGCTCACAGGTTTATGGCAAGAAAAAAAATGCGAAATCATA
>NW_009645989.1:0-3357 GCF_000690535.1 Cariama cristata
GTGTAGCAGCAGATCTCTAACTGCTTCCTTCTAGACAATGGGAGGATTATTCTGTTCCCTATCCGTGTCATAATTCAATATGAGCTTGCAGTTACGACACTGTGGCTATAGGAGTGAGGTGACTGATGGGTATATGATCGAAGAGAGGACAGATCCAATGACTGAGGGAGTGAAGATCTAGCTCCATTGCAGCAGGAGGGCTCAGATGCTCAATGGTCCAACACTGGCTTCAGCGCAGGGAAGCAGTTATTTTTCCAAACTCACAGGTGTCACTAGGAAAGGCTGACACAATAGGCCCTGGAAACTCAGTATGTAAAATATGATTGTGTCTCCTCACAAGGTTTCCTGCTCTCTGCTGAGTTCCAATTTCACTGAAAGCTGGTCTGGAAGATCCTGCCTGTCAGAGAAGCTATGGGACACTGAGTGACTAGCTGGAACATGCTGTAGTGACAGATTCCCAGGACAGCTGAACAGACCTGACACTTCAAAACTGTGGCAGCATGCTTATGTTAAAGCTCCACCAAACAGTGCTACCTCCCTACAAGGCAGCGATTATTTTACCTTTGTATTGCACACTGGTGTAGGCACTGGAATACTACTCCTTTTGGTTCAGCAATGCAGGAAAGTTACTGAAAAACTGGAGATCACTGGAGAACAGTTAGGAGGAGGATGAAAGGACTGGAAAAGTAACAGCTTATAAAGCTTGAAGATGAATATAAGAGGAGTCTTGATCATTAGGTATTAATACCTACATTGGACCAGAAATCTTGTAACAAAGGGATTTTCTGTTTATCAGTCAATGATATAAGAGGATCCAATGGATGAAAAACTGAAGTTAAGAAATTAGTACCACAAATAAGTTACATTTGAATGAGAAAGATGACTATGGGAACAATTTACCAATCACTTGATGGATGCTTCATCATTATTTATTTTTAATCAAAGCTAAATGCTTCTCTGAAGACAGTGTTCTGCTTTTCTTACCCTAAATATCTGATGGTGGCCTTAATCTGTAAAATGTTCATATATGTACTTATTTGTTAAGGCAGAATGTTATCATGCTATCTTTTAACTTGGTTTTGGTAACAAGTTAGAAAACAAAGCAGGTCCATAGTCCCTGTGGATGAGAGACTGGATTTTTACTTTTTCTGCTTAAAACATAGTTTGCAAGTGTAATTCACGCTCAGTGAATAAGGGATTTCCCTCTGTTGTGAGCTAACAAAATGAAGCAGCATGGATTCCAAGATACTAGGTTAAGCATCAGCCTTCTTGACATAAAGTCAAACTGGATCTATGCTGAATCATTTGTTTGGAAATTAAATCCAATTATCTTAAATCGGTCATTCCAGACTAACAGAGCACTAAAGAGCACTGTATTCTTGATGTGTTCGATCCTGACGTTCCACTCATGTCAAAACGTGTATGCACTATACTTCCAGCTTAATTCACATTAGCGAATAGCACATTGCACAGTGCCCTCCAAAATGTTGTGCTCAGAACAGATGATAAAGGGCTGCCAGTATTCCAAATATCAGAAGTCTTTCTGATCTACAGCAGAAAATTACTTATGAATTTTGAACTGACAGAATATTGAAAATTGTTTTGAGTTGTAGAGTATGGCTGTCAACAAAATCAGTATAGTCAGGTCTTTTTCTTAACTGAGGGGATTTTAGTGTTCAAATGTCGCCCAAAGAACGAAAGGGAAAAGATCATTAGGAAAAGTATGAAATTCTTTTACAGTTCTAATCCTCAAGTAAGCATAGAGCCAAAATAAATGAATGATGAGTAGCTTCTATTTTCCCAAGTGATGTGTTACCCTCCAGATCAATAATGTAGGGCCTGCTCCGACATAGTCAAATTGAAATGCAGCAAAATGCATTGCTGGAGAGGAATTGCCCCTGCATAAAGCTGCTTAGATGAGTTTTTCAGAAGTGGTGGCCCTCAGTACTTTAGCACTGATGATATTATACATGAAATCAAAACAAAAGATGAAAGTCCGTATTTATTCCTTGTTTGACTTCTCCGTACAACTTTAAGACCTACTTAGGAATTTCAAAGGAGAAATGCAGATCTACACTGAGTATCTGGCTGTATCTTTCTTTAAAACCACGTTTTCTTATGTATATTAGTAATACTACCTTACCATCATACAGATTATTAATATGATATTTTCAAAGGGCAGATTCCATTCCATCACATTTTTGGGGCCTTACATTTAATTAGCTTTAGTTATTTGTGTTGTAAGCATTTCACTGGACTAATTATGCACTTGTATTTTTAACAAAACATTTGCACTGGAATTTTTCATACTAGAGCTGTTTCTAATGTAAAGTCTACTTTTGAGAACCGAATCTGGGGGTATGTTTGTTTACCTGTGAAGAGGGAGGTAACACAGGTAAGTGAAACAAAAGCAAGAAGTAAGAAAAATTGAACAAAACAGAGTAAAACAAAGCTCTTGGCCCAGAACTATGTTACTGGGTCTTAAGTGTAGTAGCATAATCTGAAGTTGTACGTCATAAATTGTAAGCAATAACCTTGTCTGTACTGAGGGTGCAGTGAAGCAAATGAGAAAACTCACTAAACCAGAATATGGAAATTTACTAAAGCACCTGAGGTGTGCAGAGAGCATAGTCATCACATTTTAGTGCACCACTCCTTCAGACTTTTTCATCCCGAAGGGTATTGCAGCTGCTGTTAGAAAGCTCTCATGTGCCAACATAGAAGCAGGGTAGAAAGCCGCAATCTTCAGTTTTTATCTGCAACACTGGGTATATTGAAACAGCCATTTCTCTCATCATTTCATACTGTGTTTCCAGATTACACCACCACAGAGTGCAAGAGACAAGTATCTTTTTGGACATCTTGAGGAGTGGTCAGGTACATTGCAAAGCAGTTATGACGGAGATCGGAAAAATGACCATCGAACAGCTCTGTCCCACCACTCAAAGGCACTGCGAGAGCAGGCAGATGTGTGCTCCCTCAGAGAGAAGTGAGTGGATCACTGCAGGGGTGACGGTCCGTGTCACAGCTCAGGCCTCCCACCCTCACCGTGCTCTCCTTGGCATGACTTCACTGGCAGCTGCTATTCCCCCACACCTCCAGGAGTTACTGCACTTCACCCCGGGACACCTGAGCTCCAGTCAGGGCAGTGCTACAGCTACAAAATGCCAAAAATATAATGCAGTGCAGCAAAAACACCCAGCGACCCCAAGCACCACTGGTGCCGTGACTTCACATCGGTGAGGCTTCACCACCTCTCCTCTCTGCTGTGGTGGTCTGTGCCACCCTTTACTGCACCTACACCGTCACCACGGCTACTTCCGCACACCTCCCTGTGTGCTTTACCATTAACGGGGG
>NW_009645990.1:0-3355 GCF_000690535.1 Cariama cristata
TATTTTTATATATATTCTTAAATTTATGTATATGAATGTGTATATATTCTTAACACCTCTTTGTTGTCTAACAGCTGAAGTAAGAATATTTAAGTTCTGAGCCAACTTGTTTCTTATTTTATTTATAACTCTTTTGGTTGAGTTTTGTCCCTAAGAGTAGACAGAAGGATGTCGCCTTACTTAAAATCTTAGCGTAGCTGAGTGAAGACGGTAGTTCCTCACTGACACACAAATGAAAATGAAGTTAACTGTTTGCAGTTCTGTCACAGCTGCCGAAACACAGTCAGAAGTTTTCCTGCAGCTGGAAAAATCACATCTATCAAAAAGGAAATAAAAAAAGTTATTAGAAGACTATATACTCATAACATTATCTAAAATGCTGTGAAAGTGCAATGGCTGTTAGAAATGTATTCTAGCTGCCTCTTCAAAATCAACTTCCCTCTATCTTGTCCTTAGAAGAGCTGTTCCCATCCTTTGCGTGCTGCAGGTGTGTTGCTGAGCCGTGTACTTCAAGCAACATCTCACTTTACTCTCCCCATCAGGTCCAGCTGTAACTTTTTAATGGGGCCACAAGCAGTATTGAAGGGACTGTGTATGTAGTTGTACTGGATTGCTTTCCTCAGGGAGGTAAAAACCCAACAAAACAACAAAACTGATTTTGAGTAAGGAGTTGAGTGTAGGAAAAATGCTGTGCTAATTTTGTGTATGATAGCATTCATTTGTACAGAGTAGATCTGGGTGTGGACTAAAAGAAGCATAGACAGACTCAATTGTTTAAAATTTTCATTTAGAAATTTCAACAGATATTCTGAACTCAAAAAAAGGCAGAAACCTAGAGATGAAAATATAAAACTTTTGGAAATCTGCAAGGAAAGAAAGGAATAAGAGAGCAAGAGTTTTGATGTCCCTAAAACTGTAACAATCTTAATTCTTTCTCCACATTCATTCTGAAAAATAGCATTGATAGAGACAGCAAGGTTTTATGCAAAACACAGCCCCTAGATACTAGTGCACTGGAAATTACTAGCAACCAATTCTTTTCTATTTTACATAACCATGGAAGCAGGGCGGTGCCATTGTTTCTTGCTAGATATCAGTTCAGGAAGTAAAAAGAAGAAATCTACTTTTTATTCTTTTGTCCTGATGCTAAATCTGTTCTGATGCTTTGAGCAACTTGTACATTGTTCCTGAAAGACTCTGCCTTCAGAAAACAACTGAAGATTGCTTCAGTTTGGTGGTGGGTTTTTGTGCCTTTCATTGATGGTATTTTTATAAATAATATCAGTTTTCTGATCTTCAGTTTTCAACAGCTGCAAGAAGAAAAAAACAATAAATTCTATATTTGTGGAAAAAATATTTCTCATTTCTACAGTACCCAGTGCTTTTCAACCAAAAGAAAATTTACTGGTAGTGATACAAAATCCAGTCATCTTTCTATGGCTGTGATGATGAAAAGTAACTGAATGCTGTGGAAAGGAATCGGGATATGTTTGGCTGCGGTGAAATGGGCAGCTAAGCTGTGTCAGAGTTTCTTGAAATGACCTCGTTTCATTTTGGTTTAATGATTGTTTGCTTTTCTATACACATCTTTCAGTGCTACCTCTTGGAATAAAGCTTCTAGTTACCTCATGTACATAAATTAATTTATGTTCACAAAGCCCTTGAGAGAAAAGTTGCATCGTTTCTGCGATGTATTTGGCTTGCAAAAACCAGAAAGTAACCTATTTTAAATCATGCCATGAGTGATTTAGCCAAGATCACAAAGAGCAGCTACAGAAGAATCCACTTTACTGGAATTTTACCTGCTATATCCATTTCTCTTTATTCTGATGGTGAACGGTAGACACATGAAAAAATACTTTATTTATTAAAAAAAAAGCCTTAAAATGACACAAATGTGAACTGAAAAGAGAAATGGATTTTATCTGCCTCATAAGGGAGGAGAAATTGGTCTGGAGATTCATTGCAGAGAAATGAGTGAGTTATTTTGCTGACTGTCAGTGGTAGGTAACAATGTAATTCAATAAGTGAAGGCCAGGTTTGAATAGATAGACAATTAATCTTCAGCCACTATCTCCTGTGGGATTTTCCTGTGCCAGTATTGATTGCATTTCAGCCCTTGACTTGAGAGAGAAATTGGTTGGAGTTGGATTTTAATTATAGTCACATGCTGGATTACTTTCCTTCAAAATATGTATTTTGCTACTTTCCTGAAAAAAAAGTTTAACTGGGTGTTAAAACTGTACCAACCAACGTCACAATCTGTCAGACTTTTGATAGAAATACCAGACTAAAATAATTAATAACATTGAGGTTTTCTTTTTTGATCTTTCCTTATTTTTTTTTCTGGATTAGATGTACGTTACTTGAAATTCATTGATTTGGCAAATGAAAACTATATAGTTTTTAATTTGTATAGAAGGAGCCACTGTAAACATTGGATGTATGAGGCCTGGCACAGCATTAGTCTTGCTCGTCAGGAGGTAGTGGCCCAAGTGAGTGCAAAACTAACTTGCCTGTAATGCTTCTGATTCTTGCCTGTTGCATGCAGAACTAGTTCAAACACCTTCAGATTTAATAGCAAAATTAATCCTGCGTGAAGGAAACTACAAAACTTTTAGAGGATTTTGTCGTTTGGTGTCTCTGGGTTTTTGGGGGCAGATAGATGCATTGTTTCAACATCAGAGTTGTACATCACAAACTACTCCTAGAAAAAGTCAACAATAGGTATGCAAAAGCTTCTGTGTTACTTTGTGTAATTCTGGTAGATCCACTGCCCTGCATCAATTAAATTGAAAAAAGTTCTTAGATTCATGTTCTTGTTTTGGTATCATGGAATATTGGTAGGAAGAATAACAGATCGGATCTTTATCACAGTCATTTTTTGGGAGAGCCTGGGTGTACATGCTGTTAGAAATGTGGGAAGTAGACTTTATGTTTGAAGTTTAAGGCATTCAGGTGGGTTATTTAAACCCTTTCAGTTTCAACAAAGTTTAATCACATTTTGGCAGTAGACTTGGAGCTTCTTCCATAGCACATGAGTGATGGGAGCGGCTGAAAGCTACTATCTTTTAATCTTGGAATGAAATTGAAATCCCAAGCAGAAATATTATAATTTTATGTTCAGATGCTTCAGGAATTTCAGTCAAACTTGGTACTAATTTCAGAAATAAGCATTAAGCTTTTTTTTAAATGAAGTAGCTTTCAGGCAGGAGAGAAATTTTCTTACGCGAGTGACTGATTGTTGAGATTGCATTTGCAGAATTAGACAAACTCATTACTTTGAGGAGCATGAAGCCAGAAGATAACTGTGAAAAGAACTCCAGAATTTGCTTAATGTAGAGCATTCCAGTTC
>NW_009645991.1:0-3132 GCF_000690535.1 Cariama cristata
ATGTAATTCTTCACTGTTATACCCTTCTTCACTGCATAACGGTGAAACTTCATACTTCATAGTGTAATACTAGTGAGAGTCCTGGGGATTAACCAGGTCCCCACTGTGCAAATTGCTGGATACAGAGCAAAAAGCAGACAGTGGTCCTATGAGATTGTCATTTAAGTGAACATAAGCCACAAGACAAGGGTTTATTTTGACCCATGACTCTATTGTGAGGATCTGAATGTAGTAACCGACTCTCAATTCAAATGACAACAAAAAGAGGAGTAGAGATGGAAGAATGGATGGAGGAAATGGAGAGCCTGGATCGGGGGAAAAAAACATAGAGTTGCCAAGGTCTGGTGCAGCAGAGAAATTAAATCCATGTGTCTGAAAACAAATCCTGCTGCCTGACTGCCATGTAGAAGAACTCACAGTCACTGACTGAGGAAAAAAAATCAGTTGAAGAAACCAAAACTCCCTCTCTGGAGGAGACTGGGGGTCTATGCATAGGGTGCTATGCTGGAGTCATAGCATAGGATGCACAACACTATCACCAGGCACAACATTGTCACTAGGGAATCTATCTTGGCTCTGCCTTGCCTTTCATAAGGAAACATCACATACACTTAGGCAAACCAGAAGGGAAACTCTACCATAACAAAGGCTCTTTCTTGCCAGGCCTAACTTTTATACATCTTCCAGGTGAGACAGGAAGGGATGCTCTTTGCTTTCCTATAGATTCCCGCAGTCATGCAGGATTTTGGACATACTGAACAACTCACTCCACCGCTCAAGACATTATAGTCAAAGTTAGTCAGTCTTGCTGTCATAAGCGTGGAACAATCCCTTTTGCCTCATCTGTGATAGAGGTGGAGCACGTGTTGGAGATGGTGGAAATCGGCGCCTTGGAACAGGGACAATGAAACAAGACACTTGCGTGTTGTCCGCTCTCTATTACGCAAGGAAACAGGTAAAGACTATGTAAACACTCATAGCAACTGCGAAGTGAACCATTCTAATTCACCATAATCATTCTTTGGTTCCTATTGGTCAGCTGATGCATAGCAAGTCCTCAAGCTGTGGTAGTTGATCACTGAAAGTTCTCTATCCTACAGTTGTGAGAAGTGTAGATTATATTCTGTGTATTTTTTCCCACTAGATCCTAGTGTGAACAAAATTTTGATCTCAGCACTCTATTGGCAGTATCATGGGTGTCAATCACATTTAAACAGACTGGAAAAGAGTAGAATATGGCACTTCAGCATAACCAGCAGCAACAGCTTCTCCAGCATGCTGTAAGTATTTTACCTTTGCTATAAAACTGACGAGAAGCAGGTAAAGGTACAAACTGAGGTCACTGATTTTGGTTACTGGAAGAAGAAGCTCCATTTCATTGATCTGGTTCTTGCTCCTGGCCTCCAGATTGGCCGCAAACGCCATTTCAGCTGTGCAAAACCAGCAGCATCAGTCCAGTGCAAAACCATGCAGTGATAACCACCCCAGGAATAAACAGACTTCTGCGCCCCTGGTCAAATGATAGAATTAGTTGAGTACTATGTTTACTTCTGATTTCTGTTATCTCTATTTACAGCCAGATCAACTTTAAGTCTGGTTTTCCCTGGCCATTCCCTTCTTCTTTTCTGCCCAGTTGTGCTACTCAGATAGGATTTGAAGATATTTTCTTAGAAAGTTCAAATCTGTCCTGTACAAATCTGTTTTACAGCACATATTTGTAAATGTAGAGAGGCCCTGTTTATGACTTTTTGAATGGCTGTGGTGTAGCAAAGGGGAATATTACAAACCCTGAAGGTTTCAGTAACTTGAGCAGCACATACTAGTACAGTGGAAACTCATTCCAGGCGGTGTGCTACTTAAGCTACACAAGAAATCTCTTGCACAAAAGAACAAAGTCGATTGTTTTACATGATCAGTCACAAAATACTAGCTCAGAAGTTAGCATAAACAGACTTCGAACAACACTAGAAGTTGAATAATCCATTAAAAACTGGATTTAGGCAAACTACAATTGTTTTATTGTCTTCTCCATGGCAATAGGCTGTATGTCTAACACAGGGATTTCCCTTGGCTCAGACCTGAATTAATCAAAGTTTCCAGATCAATGATTTATTCTTGCCAAAGGAAATAGAAATGAGGAAAGAAGAGTCGTGTCCAAGTCTGCACGAGGTGCCAGTCATACGATCAAGATGTGAACCTCCTAAGCGTTCCTTAGACATGATCCGCTAGGACTGATCCACTCCTCCTTTGGCATCCTGATGTTTGTCTTTTCATCAAACAGTTCTTAGAGTTTTTACAGTGTTTAATGCCTGTATCAGGCAGAGAAGACTGAGAGATCCAGAGCCACTATATTGATTGCCCAGATGGAAACAATTTCTTCTATAAACACTTGGGTTATGGTTTGTACTACAGAATAATCAAGGCGTGTTATGTGCAAGGCTTATACCCTATTTTGCTACATCAATATTTGCTTGTGTTTTATTAAAGCCTTAACACTCTGTGATTGCGATCAGGTAACCCAGACTGGAAATCGAACTGCATTTGCCCTCTTGCTGTATGCCTGCCACTGGAGGTTAATGTTTCCTACCTTGCACATTAATATCATGCCAGTTATACTTGATTACATATTACTGCTTCAAGCAGAAAAAGTGTAGAACAGAGTGATTTTTTTTAATCATCAGAAAGGGTTTGCATGTAAGGAAGGAACAGAAAAAAATCCTCATCATTTATTCGGGAGTGAATTTCCTCTTCAATGTCATTCTGGCTTTCCATACATTTCAAGGTATGGTCCTCCAGAATTAGGGACAGCTGACTTCTATAAATGCTAAAGCTGAGGGACAGGGCTAGAGGTTCACTGATACAGACTTGCATCTTTAGGGATCACTTCCATGTCCCTGATGAATCTCTAATGAAGTTTCACAGACAGGAAAAGACCTGCCGCAAAAAATCTTTTGTCCTAGGTGGTTCTCAAGATGCCCTCGGAAATCAGACTGGGAGAAAATTCTTCTCTTTTGTTCTCATTTGACCATTCACTTCAGAGTCCTTGAAGGGATCCTTTTAACCACAGATTATCTGGTCTAGCTAAAATGAGCTCAAAAGAATCATAGAAACACAGAATCATTATGGTTGGAA
>NW_009645992.1:0-3202 GCF_000690535.1 Cariama cristata
TATACAAAGGGAAAAACCTTCTTCTGAACTTATTGCTGCTTAGGTGGAATTGCGTAGAAGTAGCCAGGCTTCAAACTGTGAGCCTCCTGCCAGGCAGCAATGCCAGCACAAGATGGACATTCAAGCTGTCTTTTTTGTTTAGGCAGGGGACATTTAAAGGACAACAGTATGCAATTAGTAAGTTCTTGTTTTTCATGAGAGAGGACCTGTGGAGCAGGCAATACACTCTCTCTGGGGTGGTGAGTCTGCCCTTGGAAAAAAACCAAGCTTTCCTGGAGAGAAAGGGAGCTTTGTGGTCTTCACATAGCAGCGTGGGAGGGGAGCCCTCTTCCTCCATTTCTGGTCTGGGCTGCAGAGAAGAGCAAAGCTGAAAGTCTCCACTGAGCTTGTGGAGCCTGGGAAGGCAGCAGGAGAGCACTGTCCTCCAGAGCTGTCTGGGAGCTGGGGGTGTTTGCCATCACCAAGGCCATTGCCTTCTGCTGCCACCCAGATACAGTAGCTTCCATTAAGGTCAGTCTCATCTCAGCTTTGACCTCAGCAAAGGTGACAGCCCTTTCTTGTTTCAAGACTGTTGTTAGCCCTGGCTGCACAGTATCACTGGAGGGATGTGTGGGGCATACGTTGAGGTGTGCAGTAGCTCCTTAAGGATATAGAAACAGCAGAAAATCCGCTCTGCCTGCTGAAATCCCCACCACGCCAGGCATCGGCTGGTCCAAATGCTGGCTGCGGACCCGGCTGCAGGGCCAGATTTGCTACAACCTCCAGCATAAAGAGTTGGGCCGGTTATATCTGTCCTCAACTCAGATGAGGGCCCATCATGTCATGGAGCTTTTGCTGAGCACACAAGGAGCCATGTCCATGCCTAGGACAGTGTTCACAGTAGTTGTCTCTGAACAACTGGATAAGGGAGTGACACAGCTGATGCGTGTGTGCAGTGTGTATGCTTGCAAGCATCCTGAGGCTGCCAAACTTGCTCCTACTGTCTTTCATGTTCTACCTAGGGGACTACAGTGATCAAACCATTGCTCTGTGGAATACCTACGCTTACGAACTCGTGTTGTCAACTTGTATCTCGGAGCCAGTCCATGATGTGGCTTTTAGTCCTCTTTCTCACAGAGGACTGGCCTGCGTGGGGAAGGGAGCTGTGATGTTTTGGCTGTTGGAGCAGCAGGGAGCTGATGTTAACCTCAAGGTAAGCCTCAGTTTTACCTTCTTTTAAAACTTTCTGTTCAGCTGATGATTTCTCTTAGTGAGATAATGTTGGCTGACAGTGAGTGGCTTTCAGTTGTATTTGAGGCATTAATTGCATGAATTCAGGGGAGGGGGGGGGGACGGACACGACACATTTCTGATGTAGGTAAGCACCATATTCTCTTTGACGTTTCTGTTTTACGTGCAGGTTCATCGGGCCCCTGCCCCAGATGTGTTAGGGCCAGTGGAGCTGACCTCTCTCTGTTATGGTGCCGACACTCTTCTTTATAGTGGGACCAACTCAGGCCAGATCTGCGTGTGGGACACTGAGACTAATTGTTGCTTCATGATGTGGGAGGCTGACGAGGGCGAGATCGGTGGGTGCAGATGCTCCAGGTGTCTGTCAGGGCTGTAACAGGGAACTTGTTACAAAAGAAGAGCAATGAGCTTGCAGACCTCCAATTTCAGCTGTGCTCAGAAAACCAGTTTGCTGTGTCTGATGCAAGACACGTAGGGTGGCAATGGCTCTATGACCTGGATTTCCTCAGGGTTCTGGGTTTCCAGGGGGCGGATCACCTCTAGTCTGTAAAAACGCTGGGTATTGAGCTATAGAAGACTCCCACTGCCTTGCCCAAATGAATCAGTGGCCTGGCTGTCAGGAGCACACCTTGGGTGATGGCCAAGAGAGGTGAATATTCACAGGTGCCCTTCGTTCCCCTGTGGCCTCCCAGGTGTGCTGGTGTGTCAGCGCAACAGGCTGGTGAGCGGCAGCAACACGAAACGCATCCGCCTGTGGGCAGTGGCTGCTGTACAGGAGCTGAGGCTGAAAGGTCCTGATGCCAGGTAGGAGGACGTGGCCCCAGCGTCCCTGCTGTGCTCACACCCATCTCACCATGCTCTTGAGATGCTCTTCCCCTCATCTGGCAGCTCCCAGGACCTGTCTGAGAGGTGGCTTTTCACGGACAGACATAAGCTCTGCCTGCAACCACACTGCTCCTGTTGCTCTTCAGCCTTGGCTTTTCCTCTCCGTCCTGTGACTACTGATTCTTTTTATCTGGATCTTTTTACTGAATTTTTGCCACAGGTAGCTGAACCCTCTTAATACTGGAAATGGGAGGAGTTTATCATGCCTGAAGTTAGTGTCGGTGATTTGTAGGAACTCCTTTAAGAGAATTAGTGAAAATACATTGCCTTTGTTTCTTCTTTCGTGCTATTGCATCCCCTGTTTTCTTTCTTTCCTATAAAAGATGGTTGCAGCGCAAATGCAGCAGTAGTCACTGTTTGATGTACAGGAGCCCCTCATTGAACCATTTAGCTGTAAATGCATGACTGGGCTTATTAGAAAATTGCATTTAAAGGAGGCAGAGTGGCTGTTCCAACAGTTGAGCCAGTCCTTCTTGCATCCTCCTTTTCTCCAGGTGTAGCTCAGTCCTGCTAGAACATGAGATCACCCTCGACGGGACAATAGTCAGTGCAGCCTTTGATGACTCTCTAGAAATGGGAATTGTGGGCACCACAGCGGGAACCCTGTGGTACATCAACTGGACAGAGAGCACAAGCATTCGTCTAATCAGTGGCCACAAGAACAAGGTTAGAGAAGCTGGGCCGGGATGGTTTGTCCTGCGGAGCCGTGTGTGTTGTCCGTGCCACAAGAAGCATGTGTAGGCCGCAGAAGCGTTGTCTGGTCTGGCTGTCAGAGAGGCCAGGGAGCTGCAGGGCTCATTAGTGCTGAGGGGAAGACATGGAGGAGTCTAGGGAGAAATATGCACACTGAGGAGTCCGACATCAAGAAGTCTGAGCTCATCCACTTTAGCTGTAGGTGTTTAGCAGCCCCAGCCTGGGAGCAGCTGTGGGCCTTTCTGCTGGAACAGAAGAACGCAGTTGCCATCACTAAGGCTTCATTCCTGAGTGCTGTGACTTCTGCCTGCCTTCTGTTCGCTAGCTGGACATCCATATTGAATAACATTTTCTTTGCCTAAAACAAAAAACAAAAACAAAACAAAAAACCCCA
>NW_009645993.1:0-3373 GCF_000690535.1 Cariama cristata
AAAAAAAAAAAAACAAACACAAAACCAAACCAACAACAAACCAACAGTGCTCAAATACTGACTTATAAATGTACTGCAAAAGGAGCTGAATTCAATTTCCCCAGGCAACCACCACTTTGGCATTTACTAACCCAGTTTCCCACTTACTTATCCCTTAATGCCACTATAAGACTATAAAGTACAAAACATGTATACAGCATTTAGCATAGGATATTTCTTCTTATAGTTTTCTTGAAGCAACAGTTTATTTGTAAGTGATGGGAGGTTTGGGGGTTTTGTTAACTCACTGCTGGAGGCCTATATCTGGATTTGAAGTCTTAATAGACTTCTAGTGCACAGTAAATCCACATGCAAAGGCCAATTTGAAATTCCTAGTTACACTTTGGCCTGGCAGGGCAATGCATACAGTGTCTTGGGCAGGCTGCATTGACAGCTTCAGCTGGCATAAGGGCAACTTTGATGGGCTTTTTTCTGAGCCATGTTTCTTCCCACAGCAGTGTGGGAAGGGAGTGGAAGAAATTCCCATTGCCATTTCTTGTTCATTACTTCTAAGGATAGAGGAAATAGCACAGAATATCTCACACAACCCCATGCCATGGAAATTGTCCTAATGTTCCTGTAGTATATCGAGAAAAAGCAAGTTTTGGCAAGACAGGAAAAAAGAATCTGTTGTTTACAAATGACTTTGACTTGATCTCAGAAAAAAAAGCCACATGAGGAAAATGCAGGTGTTTGCACCTGAGTGATATGAGCAACTTCTCAGTCCTGCATCACTTGCAAGATTTGATTGAAAGCAATTCAGAGTAGCAGATAAAGCTGGAGAAAACTTTAACCTGAATCTTTAAGTAAGTCAGCCTCTGGAGGCTGATCCACACACCAGAGTGTGCTCTTAGTCACACTGCCTGAATCAAATGGCTTTTATTTACTGAGTGGAGGGTTTAACTTGAGAAAGCATTCAGCATCATGCAGTCAGGTGAATTGCTCACATGAGAGGGGGAACAGGGATCTTGATTTTTAATTCTACCTCGCCCTCACCCCCAGAGAAAGTGAGGCCAGGCCCTGGGAATTGGCTTCATACACTGAAGGCATCATGGAAGGAGCTGGCCATGGAGCGGCACCACCATTTGGCATCACAGGTGCTGTTTATAGAGGGGAGGCACTGGCAGATCGTTGGCATGCTCCTCATACTACAAGTCTGTGCATGTGTGCTGGACTGCCTTTACAACTGGAGCAAGATGCTAAATCTGTCATTGTCTGTCTCTAACTTGACTCCAACTGCTGTCTCCTGGCAAATACTGACACCCAATGCCTGAATGGGGTCTCTGTGAAGTGGGCACTTGCTATGGTCTGCTCCACCCATCTCACATTTCAGGACTGATAAGACCTGGAACAGTCTTTTGGGAGCTATCTGCATTAGATGAGATGGTGAGACTCATCAAGCATAGCTAGGAAATCTCCATTTTAGGATCCAGATACGAAGTATCAGTCAACAACTGTTCAGATTATCCAGACAGCTTGTTCGTGCTCCCTCACACAAAAATATACATATTTCCCACTGCCTCCAGGGGTCTCCTAAAAATATACAAAGAGGAGAAAACTTTTCACAATGGGCTCATTGTGACTGATGTGCTACTAAAGCGTAGCAGATTGAAACTGCATGTCATGTTGTGCTATAATGTCTGTATCTGGATTATTCCTTCTTTCAGCAGCTATCAAATATGGTTTTATCTTTTTTTTTTTTTTAAAGTAGTTTTTGCTGAGTGAAAGTAATATCGTCCCTCTGAGGCTTCCGAGGCTTTAAAAAAGGTACTTCATTTTTTCATTTGTGTGCACACACTTGGGGTTCCTACAGTTTGTGCTCAATCAGTAAAACTGAATGGAAATAAAAATGAAAAACGTTAAGATGTAAAGATCACAGATTTATTTTTTCTCAAGAAACTTCAAGAAGGAATATTTTTCAGCCTCTAATCTTAATGATACAGCAGTAGGAAGGAGTGACTATCTCTGTGAGCTTTACACATTAATTAAGCTGTATTGTATATTCTTAGTTGAACTAGTCCTTGTTACCACCACATCTGTGAATCTCCCCTTCAAAAAAATAAAGATTCTAGTTGCAAAAGAATGCTTGATTTTAACAAGGTAGTAAGAAGAGTCAGCAGTCTCTGGGAATAGCTGATTTTATAGTCTATCAAGAGCAAAATCTTTTACAGTAAAGTCCTGATCTATCTGTTTATAAAATACATATCTTGAAAGAGAGGATTATTTTCAGAGGATTCTGTGTGGGCATCCTGAATACTCAAGTACAACCACAGACTCACTATATAATAGTTATAGATATACAGCAAAACACAGTTCAACATGCTTGCATTTGTAGTCCAGATTTTTTAGGTTACCAAATACTTTGCAAACAGTTATAAACACATCTTTGAAACACCCCAGTATGGTGAGATGACTAATACTGCATTTCTCCTTCTATCGAAATAACAAAGTCAAAATGTTCCATTTTATGTGGATGCTCAATATAAGACAACTGAAACCTTATTTCAGAAAGTACTTAGTGGTGTTCTATAAAGCTTCATGTTGAAAGCACAGCTCAGGGATCCTCCTGCAATTTAAAGGTCTCTGGCAAGCACAGGGAACAGGTGTCAATCATCTATGAAAAATGTAATCTAGGTCCCCACGGTAAAGGCTGAAATAGCCAAATCTCTACTGCAGTGCTTGCTATGGAAGGCTCCTTTCCCCTTTCTAAGCTTACCTCGTTGTCTGTACAGCCCATCCAGCCCCTGCAACAAAGGACATATAGCTCCTGTATGAAACAAATTTTATAGCTATTTACCCTCTGTACATGGACTCCTCTTAATTAAAGTAGCCATTTAAAGTCCTAACCACAGCTCCTAATTTTTCACCTTTTCAACTTCTGATGTGGCCTGAGCAAGCATGCAGCCTAAACATCTGTTCTTCATGCCACATGCCAATTCTCACTGCTATGCATCCTACAGCCTGATTCTAACTCAGGTATTTATCAAAGTTATCAAAAGCGCACACCTCAGGAAAACATCACTTTAACAGACACACATTAGTAACTGCAGCAATGGGTAATGTTCTCCATGATGAGAACTGCTCGTGGCCACAGCTTCTTCCTCAGTGGTCGCTGCCTGAGGCGCCACCGCCTTCCTGCCTGCCTCAGCCCGCCGTGGGAACCGCCTGTCTGGCCCTCGGCTGGTAGCGGAGCAGGGAGCTGTGGCTGGCCTCCAGGGAGCTCAGCTGGGTGGGAAGCCAGCTGGGTAGCTGGGGTCACCTGAAATAATAGATGCTGAGGAGAGGGACTGGGGGAAAGAAGGGGTTAAGGAGAAAAAAATGAGAGGAGCAGGAG